>NC_057813.1:709046572-709244052 GCF_018294505.1 Triticum aestivum | reverse complement strand
GCGGTAAAGGACTACTTGGTTGCCTATACAGTTCATAGACAAGTAAATGGAAACTGTTAAAAGCCTCAAGATAAGTGTGAGTGCCGAGGATGGCTCTTCCGTAGGAAGACGGAGATGGATCCTCGGTAGTGTATTGAAGTGGTGAGTAGTGGACTCGTGTGCGCAAAACCATTTCAAGTTGGAGTATCGTAGGATAGTCTAGCCAAGAGTCAAAGCTGGCTTGCTGCAATAACTCCACCAACCCTTCTTGATACTATGCATGTATGTAGGATCTGATGTAAGTCTTGCTGAGTACCTTTGTACTCATGTTGCTATAATCTACATTTTTACAGAAGACGCTGCAACCCCTTCTGATGGGTTCTATGTAGACGTTGACATCAACGAATAGGCTAAAGACCCAGGTGGTGACCCTGAGCTTGTGAAGGACCACGTAGTATAGCTAGGCTTTCCAAGCCTCTTTTATTTTTACTAGTTGTCTGTACTCAGACAAGTTACTTCCGCTGCTGGTTTGTATGACTGTATGACTTGTATGTTGGGTCGTGAGACCCGTACCTTTGTGTATGTTATGTATGGCTCCCTGAGCCTTAAATAAAGTACTTGTGTCGTAGAGTCATGTTGTGATGCTTCGTTGTATTTGCACATATCGAGCATATTGTGTGTATGATTGAAATGCTTGGTATGTGTGGGATCTGACTATCTAGTTGTTTATCTTTAGTAGCCTCTCTTACCGGGAAATGTCTCCTAGTGTTACCGCTGAGCCATGGTAGCTTGCTACTGCTCTGGAACACTTAGGCTGGCCGGCATGTGTCCTTCTTCGTTCCTGTGTCTGTCCCTTCGGGGAAATGTCACGCTTGAGTACCGGAGTCCTGTTAGCCCGCTACAGCCCGGTTTACCGGAGTCCTGCTAGCCCAGTGATACAGCCCGGACCCATTTGCTGATGACCGACACGTTCGAAGCTGGGTCATGGATGCCTGTCCCTGTAAGTCTGTGCCACTTTGGGTTTACGACTAGTCATGTCAGCCCGGGCTCTTTATCATATGGATGCTAGCGCCACTATCATATACGTGAGCCAAAAGGCGCAAACGGTTCCGGGCAAAGGTAAGGCGACACCCGTGGGGATACCGTGCGTGAGGCCGCAAAGTGATATGAGGTGTTATCGGCTAGATCAATGTGACATCGAGTCGGGGTCCTGACATTTCCGTCCTATACAAGGGACAAACAGCTAAAGAGGGCAGAGAAATGAACGACAAGCGAACAGAGAAAAAGCAATAAAAAAGGATGGTCGAGCGAGCGAATGTGACTTACCATGCAGACCTAGGTCACGCAACGCATATGTGCCATGCACCGTTTCGGCGCCGATTAGGGCATGTACATCAGTTTAGATTGCTTTTAAAAAAAATGTTTCACACGTAAAGAAAAGAGAAAATGAGATTTTCTAGGAGCGTAACAGACGACCTATCCATGCAACGGTAAAAAAGTGTTGGTAACCTGCGGATTTTATGGGAACCGGTCGTCTTTATTTCTACAGACGGCACCTTCTCCTTTGTCTCTCTCTTCCACGTTGTTGAAAATCTTACTTGACACATTTTACAGACTCCTGACTGTATATTGTTGTACATGTCCTTAGAAAGTTTCTCCCGCGTCGTTTCCTATTCGTCGCGTCACATGCGGTGGATATGCACCAAACACGTGCCCCCAACGCACCGCACGCTACTTGGCGTGGCCCATTGTGGCTTTTCTTTTATGTGTCTTTCTTCGACTGTTTTTAGGAAGGTTTTAGAACCTTCACTAAACTGGTTTTTTTCTTTCTATTTTTCGTTTGTACCAGCCTTTTACGTTTTTGTTTTTTTAGAAAAGGGGAAGAACCCCAGCCTCTGCATCTGGACGATGCATACATTTATTTTATTAATTATTGACACAAGACCTTACAAAGTCATAAATCAGTAAGACTAAAGCCACTGTCTACGCAACATCTGTCGCTACTCCTATCCAGTTGATGAAGTGACGCTGATAGTCTAGGCCTAATACCAAATGGATCTTGCAGCCAAACCTAACATCTAAGACCTGAGGTCCCAACCAGGATGCCTGCCGGATATGGATACCCACCAGTCCGGCGTGCTCCTCAACCAGGACGCATGCCGGGTATGAGGCCGCCGCAGCCACCTACCACCAATCCATCTTCAGAGCTATACTGCTGCATCTACGTTGCCCAGTCTAGCTGCCGCCGACGCCACCATGACGCCAGACAGCGTCACCCTCCTGCGCGAGTCCATCTCCGCGCATCGGGCGCCGAGTCTCCACTGCGCCACGGCGCCGAGATCCGCCGTCATCAATGGGTAAGATGAAACACCGCTCCTCCTCTTGTCCCCTCCAACCAGCACTTGCTCCAAAACGATGCCCCCAAGAGGAAGAACGACACCGAAGGCGTCGTCATCATCCGATCTAGTAGACCCAGATCTAGGGTTTCCCCCGGAACTTCCCGATCAGGTTGACGTGACCTGCAACGATGATGCCTCTAGAAGAAAACGACGTCCGAGACGCCACCATCGTCCGCCAAGACCGCAGTCAGGTGTGATTTTCACCGGAAGCCACGTCGTCCCGATCTCGTGGCTGGCTGGAACCGAGCGGAACCTCGCCAGGAAGACGTACGTCGCTGTCGGTACTCCGGCGGAGATCCGGTATCTCCTCACCGGCTCCTCCACACGCCGCCGGTCGGCGGATCCGATCGGGGCATTGGATCCACAGTCACCGGCATCACCATCTTCGACCAGAACAACCCACCCCGCCGGATGGGGCGCTTCCACAGCCGCCATCCATCTCAGGGTCGCCGCTCCGCTGGCTATGGTGCTTCGGCCACCGCTGCACGGCCTGGGGTCGCCCTCCCAGCCGCCGCCTTCGGATCGCACGAGAGGAGCCGCCTGCCGCCTCATATGAGATCCACAGCATCCAGCCGCGGCCATCGGGCAGTCCTGACGCAGTCACCACCTCGCGACACGCAGGCCGCCCCCGCCGCGTCGCGTTCGACGCCACCGGGAGACCCGCCAGCCGTGCGGCCGAACCCCACGTTCGCCCGGTGCTCCTCTCGACCCCGCTGTCCCGCGCCAGCAAAGACGAGAAGGATGGGGAGAAGCCCCGTCGCCGCCCAGCCGGCTAGGCTTCGCCCGGCGGCACTACGGAAGGCAGCGAGGAGGGAGAGAGGCGGAGAAGGTGCGAGAAGCGAAGTCTAGGGTTTCCCCCCGGGTTGCCCGCCATGAACATTTTACGTTTTTCTATATCTTTCTATGTTATTTTACTTTTAATTTCTAAATTCATGAACATTTTTGATTTCGCTAATGTTTTCCATGCATGTGCCATCGTGACCGAAAATGTTTTCCATGCATTTAAAATTCATGCGTGTGCCTTGTGACCTAAAATATAATACAACATTTGAAAAGAGAGTTTCCATGTATGATTCCTAATTTTTTACTCCATCGGTTCCTAAATATAAGTCTTTTTATAGATTTCAAAGCGGACTACATACAATTGTATATAGACGTACTTTAGAATGTAGATTCATTCATTTTACTTCATATGTAGTCCGTAGTAAATTCTCTTGAAAGACTTATACGGAGTATTTAGAAACAGAGAAAGAGTAGATGCCAAGCTATCATCACATACGTTGTAGACGCCGCAAAAATAAAATAAAATCACGTACGTTTGTAAACACCGGAAGTTGAAGCCCGGCCGGACTGTCGCAACCAAGTCGGAGTCCCGTCAGTAGATTGTGTCCGAGTCCTTCTCCATCTCCACTTCGTACAATGTGCGGACCCACCCCTAGCTCTTCCCGTAATAACTAAGTAGTAACTATCTAATTCGACTCGGATTGTACGAGCGCGTCAATCAAGCTATCTATATATATGCAAGCCTCCAAGTCACGAATCGCACAAAGCAACGAGAAATTCCTCCGCGGCAGCAGGATTCGCTTACCCGATCGACATGGCGGGACTCAAGCCCAGCGTCAACCTCTTCGCGCTCCTCGACCGCAATGATCCCGGGGACAAGCTCGTTATCGACCTCGACGACGCCAATTCCAAGCAAGATGCGCCGGCGGCCAAGCACAAGAAGACGGCGACGCCGGCTGCCAGTCTTACCAAGGATCTATTCGCCCAGGCATACCCTACCGCACGTGATTACGTAATCAGGAAAAATCAGCTGGAGAGACAGGCCCGGGCCAGGGCCAGGGCGGAGGCCGAGGCGGCTGCAAGGGCAAAGGTTTCCGGCGATGATAAGAACGCGGGGGCTTCGGCCGACAGCAGCAAGGTACAAGATGGAGCAAGGCAAGGCAGATACTACAACAACAACAACAACTACTACTACAACAACGGAGCATCGAGGAAGCAGCAACCCGGCATGCCGGGCAAATTCGGAGCTCCACAGAGGCAGCAACCCAACATGCCGCTGAACGGGGCGGCACCTGCAGAAGGCGTGGAGGCGCCGCCGGCACCCCAGCAGGCTCCTCGGCCACCGCCACCGAGCCTAGATGACACCAACGAGTTTCCTTCCTTGAAGTAGTGCAACACAATAGCTGCCCTTCAAATATTTGTACGCTTTTTACGATATGCTTGTGTAGTATACAATGTTCGGTTTTTAAACAAGTGTATTGAGTACTCGATTATCCATTCTCTTGTTGTTGAGTTCTTGAATTTTCACATATTATGGATCCTTTTTTTGTGAAGAAAATATCCATGCATCTCTATCCTATCAATCGAAAAAAAGTAAATTTATGTATTATCAAGGGGAAAAAAGTAACAACTATTAGCGCTTAGTCGACTAAGTATTACACGATTTTACAAATTTGTTCATACATATCAAAAGTTCATTCCATTATAAAAAAAAGGGTCCGAATAACTGCCACACGTGTGGCGTCGATAGGAGCCCGCCCGCACGCCTCGTGCGGCATAGACGGGGATCGGCCCGCACGACCACGTCCGAGCGCACAAAAGCACGGCCCGCACGTCCGGTGTGTGGCAACCCCGCCCGCACTGCCCCGTCCGGGCCAGAAGACCGGCTGCCCGCACGACCCAGCCGATCCACACCTCCGATCCATCCCCTCTCTCGTACGCCGCCATCGTCCCCCACCTCTCGAACCCCGACATCCGTCGCCGGCCATCCCTGGTTGCCATGGCAACCAGGGCAGATCCGTAGGGCGCTCCGACCCCAAACCACACCCTAACCCTTCCCATCCCCAGCCGCCCACTCCAATCCAGCCCTCCAGACACGATCAACTAAAACCAGGTGAAAATTCTCGATCTCGTCCTTCCCTCTCATCCTTAAGGCTGAAAATCTCCCGATCTTGTACTGGGTCCATACTATAGGGGTAGAACACTGCATGGTTCGGTGTATATTCGCAATTGCCAGGCAGAATACACCAGATCTGCCATGTACTACGTTTGAGGTTAACTTAGGTGCCTAGTTTAGGCACTTAAGTAGTTGGGTTTGAAATGGATGAGTAGGAATCCCTAAAAAAGGGCAGGAAGGACGATTTTTTGAATGAAGAGGGTGGGAAAAAATAATTGCCACTTGTGTGTAACGACAGTTGCCGCTTGTGTATGATGACAATTGCCACCTATTTTGACCTGTTGCTTGCCATCCCTATCTTCCATGTGCAAGCAGCAGAAGAATACAATTCTTGTGGATTATTGATGCCTTTTTGATCATCCAGTGATTGAGAACATGTCGGAAAAGAATCGAGACGCGGAAAGGATGAATCGCGAAGGTGGCACTGATGCTTGGGGTTCTCAAAGGCCAGAAACACCGCCTTGGGATGCAGCAGAGTATAGTCAACTCATCTCTGCAGGGCCGTTGCTGCCACTACTAGAACAGTATGCAGGCGTAGGTATGATGCGTGGTAACAAAAAGAAGAGATCAGTTGCCAACTTCGCAACGATGAAGATGACATTCTACTTATGTCCTACACTCCCATTTTTTTGCAGGTTCTTATGACCAAAACACTCTCAGGGGGGCCCCATGGCAAGTTCAGTCACAAGGCGCTAACACTGACATATTTACGGGCAACCAACCTCAACTAGCTAGTATGGCTAATCAAGGTAATGCAAAACCAAAAAAAACACATACTGCTGTGGACGTGAAAAATGGACATGCAAAAAAACTGGCAAGAGGACTCACGAGTTATCACGGGTGAAAATGCAGGGCCTTCATGCAGCACGTGGCATCAGCCAGCACCCATGTACCTGCCATCGACGTCATACACAGGTCAGTCCATAAAAAAGTGAAGTTGCGGATGTTCAATTAGCAGAAGGGGCATAGTTGGCAGCTCCAAATTGCCATGACTGGACTTCTACAATTGCCATGAATTTAAAACTACATTTGCCATCCCTGGACAACTGTTGTTGCCATCAGTGGACACTTGCAGTTGCCATGGAGAAACAACTGCAGTTGCCATGCCAGAGCAACTACAGTTGCCATGTCATCGCAACTGCAGTTGCCATGGAGGAACAACTGCGGTTGCCATGCCGATGCAACTATAGTTGCCATGCCAGTAAAACTGCAGTTGCCACATCAGGGGCGACTGCAGTTGCCGTGCTAGCACAAACTGCAAATTGCCATGAATTGACCAACCACTACTATGCTTACAGCGTATTACGCTGGTGGTGACACGGCAAACGTCCCGTGGCAAGCTTCACAAATTGCAGGTGGAGCACGACATTTTGGTGTCACAGACCACACAAGATGGCCAAATGCAGCACAACAAGGTAAGGAAAAAAATTGAACCACAAAAAACATCACTACATTTGTTGTTTGTAGTTTTTTGTAGGCAAAACAATAGTTGCCATGTTTGTTGAACAGTACCTGCCATGACTGGACAGCTACAGCTGCCACACATGTCCACACGCAGTCTCACGGCTTGCTGTTTGAAAAAATGTCGTGCCAAATCAATCGAAGATGGTGTGATCCGTTGTGATACACATCTTATTCAACCAAAAAACCTTACTCTCGTGCTTGTTTTTTCTATTACAGAACCTACAACTACAGTGAATAGCGGTGCGGGGACATCTACTGCGGGGAGCTCTGAGCGCACGGAAGACGCGTTCCACCAGCCAGCAGACTGTCATGCCGCAAACAATTTCGAGTCAGAGTCGGGAATGGCAATCATTCCAGCAATGCCGACGAGCACCCCTTTGAACACAAGCACTAGCAACACTTGAGTAGATGGAACTGCCGCCGATACTGAAGCGAATGATGAAACTGACGACGACGCACAAGAGGATGAAGATGGTGGACAATCCGAGATCGTGGTACCTCAGCCACCATACATTGGGCAGAGATTTGGATCGTTCGCAGAAGCAAAGGAATACTACCAGGCATACGCAAAGTTCCATGGATTTGCGGTCAACACCGAGTACCATAGGAAAATTAAGAAAACTAATGAGTGCAGCAGAGGTGAGATGAGGTGCCACAAGGCACGGAGGAACAAGAAGGGGAAAGGTGTTGCGCCTGTCATTCCGGAACGAAAGAGAGGGATCATTCTCAAGACGGGGTGCCCTGTCCGGTGTAAGCTAAACGTAGATGGAGCAACATGGGTGGTCAATGAGTATTTTGATGAGCACAACCAGAAACTCATAAAGAAGTTCGACCTGGTGAAATTTCTGACCGCCCACAGAGGGTTCACCCCCATCGAAAGGAAATTCGTAAAGCTGCTACATGATTGTAACGTCGGTCCATCAAGAATGGTATAGATACTATCTCTCATCCACAGCAAAAAGGGGACTCTGAGTAGCATGCCGTACATACCAGCTGACATCACAAACCTACAGGCCAAGTACCGTAGAGAGAGCAAGTTGGCAGACATAGAGGCCACAATAGCCTACTTCGATGCGAAAGCAAAGGAAGATCCAGATTTCTTCTACAGGATAAGGTTGGACGATGAGGACCGTGTCAGGAACATGTATTGGGTGGATGGTGCTGCAAGGAGAGCCTACAAACATTTCCGAGATTGCATTTCATTCGACGCGACGTACCTCACCAATATGTACAAGATGCCATGCGCTCCGTTCATAGGAATAAATAACCACAATCAGTCGTTGCAGTTCGGATGCGGCCTCGTCCGGAACGAAGACACAGATGGGTACGCTTGGCTGTTCAAGACCTTCTTGGAGTGCATGGATGGACTTGCTCCGATGAACATAATAACGGACCAAGATTTCAGCATGCGTGCAGGCATAGAGGAGGTCTTTCCGTTGGCAGTGCACAGGCACTGCAGGTGGCACATTATAAAGAAGGCTGAGGAGACGCTAGGACCGTTCTTTGCCGACCGTCCAGAGCTGCACAAGGCATTCGAGCTATGCGTGGACCACAGCTTGACGGTGGAGGAGTTTGAAAGGAGCTGGATGGCCATGACTGAAACACATCAAGTCCAGGACAACGAGACTCTTGTTAGCCTGTGGGAGAAGCGAATGTACTGGGTGCCGGCCTACTTCATGCAGTGCTTCTTCCCCTTTCTGCAGACTACGCAGCACAGCGAGGGGTTCAATGCTGTTTTAAAGCGGTACGTCAGCCCTGGCAACTCATTGCTACAGTTTGCCAAGCAGTACACAGCTTTGCAACAAAAAATTCTGGGATCTGAGCTACAGCAAGAAGCGACCACAGCCCTAAAGCAGCCAAAATTGCTAACGTATTTACCGATGGAGAGGCAAATGAGCAAGATATACACCAACAAGATCTTTAACAAGTAAGTCAGTTGCATTACAGTCTTATTTGCATAAAAAGCACCAAGTCAGTAGGGGCCTTATAGAGTGCAATGCAGTTGCCATGACATGCAGCTGACATGTTTAATGAAATACTGTTTGCCATGCTTACTCAGATGCAGTTGCCATGTTAAAATGAAAATTTTGTTTTGGCATACTTGCTCGGGTGCATTTCCCTTGTTGAATGAAGTGCAGTTGCCATGTTTTATGCGCTGTGCTTCTATTGGAGCATGTTGGCATGCAAATGCCAATGTCAAAAAATGCTAAAAAAAATGTTATATTGGCGACACATATGCTGAAATGCAGTTGCCATGTTTAATGAAATGCATCTGCCCTTTTTTTTGAAATGCAATTGACATGTTTACTCAGCTGTAAATGCCATGTTTAATAAAAAATGCAGTTGCCATGTTTTATGCAATGTGCTTCTGTTGGGGAATGTTGGTGTGGAAATGACGATATCCAGTTGAAAATGTACTGCAATTGCCATGTCTGTTGTACTGCAATTGCCATGTATGTTGTAATGCATTTGCCATGTGTAGTGTACTGCATTTGCCATGTTCAACGTAATATATTTGCCATGTTCAATGAACTATGTTTGCCATGTTCAAACAAAATGTATTTCTATTTCCATGACAACATAAGGGTGTACAAGAAAAAGATCGCACGAAAGTTTAACAGAAAACACACAAAACTTGCAGATTCCAGGAAGAAATAAAGCGTGCCAGCATGTTCACGGCTTTCCGGGTGGACGAACATACGTTCAAGGTGTGTTCTATTTTGGGCATGTCAGATTCAGAACCTGAAGACGCGGACAAAGGAAGGAACTACTTCGTCAGAGCCTCGATAGGCGAAGGCGAGTACTACTGCCAATGCTGCAAATTCGAACGGGACGGCATTGTGTGCTGTCACATACTAAAAGTCATGGACATGAACGCTGTGACACGCATGCCCCGCCATTTCATAAGGAGGCGATGGACTTGGGACGCTGACGACGCGTTGGCGCCGCAGACAACACACGCAGTTCTGGCTGTGCATGACGAGAGACCTGAGTCAACCATGGAAGCCGTGAGGCACGTTGTGCTGACAAAGAACTATGCTGAGCTAATTGATGAAGCGTGCAAGAGTGATGACACAGCGAGAGTCGCAGAAAAACACAGGAAGGCACTGAAAAGAGAGCTTGATGAGATCAAAAAAAGGAAAGCCGAGGAAGCCTTACACCGGTTCCCCCGCACATCAAGTGTGCCTTCATCCACGGGGCCATCGTCTGAAAACTCGGAGATAGGATCTGGAACAGCAAGCACACAAACCCAGGTCAGGAACCCACCCCGTTCCATCACAAAGGGTCGTCCGAGAGAGATAAGGTACAAGTCGGGACTGGAGATTCAAGCAAAACACAAGAAAACGAAGAAAGGGGCGGGCAATCCATGAGCAAAAATTGGGGCGCTGTGACATGGTCCATGTGGACATTTTGTTTTGTTCCCCTATACGATGGGATTTTTTTAATTGGGAGAATGACTCTTGAGGGGGGACAGAAGTAGAAGGAAAATTCATTGAATGGATAAATGCATTTGCCATGTTATGGGTACTTAATCTGCCATGTTATGTGTAGTTAATCTGCCATGCTATTTTATACCAAATATGCCATGCTATTTTATACTAGATAAGCCATGCTATTTTATACTAAATATGCCATGCTACTTTATACTAAATATGCCATGTTAGTTGTACTGGATCTGCCATGTTAGTTGTACTGGATTTTCCATGTAAGTTGTACTAGATCTGCCATGTTATTTATGATGTATCTGCCATGTTAGCTGTACTGAAAATTTCCGGATGCTTTTTGTAATGACTCTGCATGGCATATATCCCCATGACAAATACGATGCGGTTTAGAATCACATAATGTGTTGTGTGCAATGTATGGGAAAACAAGTTGGAAAAAAAGCGTAAACGTGCATAAACCGCAGCAAAGATTATGGCTACATGATAAACCTACCCAATGCTAGCCGGTGCAATTAGCGATGAAAAAGAACAAGCAAAACAGCCAAAAATGAAAAAATGACGATGGCTTTCACTAACCATGTCTGTTGAACTACATTTGCCATCTTTTTTTTGAAAACATCGCAGACGCATTCGAAATAGCAAAAAACAATGCTAGAAACGAAACCACTGTCGTAATGATAAACATAAAAACAGATTTGATGTAACACCTAAAATAGGTTCACGTCCACACATGTATTACAGAAAACACTAAAAATGTCGCTAACACGCCACCATTACATAGTAGGCTACACGAGGTTGCAGTCATAACGTAGCACACAAAACATAGTTTTCGACAAAGAACAGAGAGATAGTACCTTACATTCCTCAACAACAGAATGTAAGGTGTGCGTCTGGTGTGTAACGCCACGTGATCACTTGTACTTCTTGATGACTTGCTTGACAGCTTCCTCCACGAACTCGCGTGCTCCGGACCGCTTGTTGAAATCTTCATTCGTCAGCCAGTTCCATGTGCAGATTTTTCGGAGCTCAACGACCGTTGCATCTGTGATAGCGGGGACAATTCTGCCTTCCCACTTTGCAAAGTATTCCAGCGCATGAAAGCCACAGTCCGTCCTGCACGAGGAAAAAGAGTTCAGGTGAACACGCAAAATGGACAGCTACAGCCAAGATGGACTTCAGTTCAGATGTGTCAACAAAAAGAGGGGGTGGAT
The DNA here is from genome assembly GCF_018294505.1 of Triticum aestivum. Classification (NCBI taxonomy): domain Eukaryota; kingdom Viridiplantae; phylum Streptophyta; class Magnoliopsida; order Poales; family Poaceae; genus Triticum; species Triticum aestivum. The sequence goes on along the minus strand of NC_057813.1, from coordinate 709,232,594 downwards.
TGATGTAAAAATGGCACATGAAGGAGCGGGTTAAAAGAAATTACGTGTTCCCTTGCTTCACAGTCGCCACATACTCAGTCGGGAAATGCCTGATCTGTACCTTTGAATGTTCGTAGTGACGGTTCCAAGTCTCTTTGAGGTTCTTGATGAAGAATTCGGCATGCGTAGTAAGGTCTGCATCAGCTTCCGAACGGATTGAATCAAGCACCTCGATACGTTGGTTCTTCAGGTCAAGACAGACCGCATAGTGGTGACCACACTTGTCGTGTCGGTCGTGTGGTGCAAGCTCCTGGAACATGGGGAACATGACCTGCATTTAAAAAAGTGAAGAAATGAGATACAAAGTTCACATGAAAGAACAACAGAGGGACAAAAAAATTAGAATCACATAGAATGTTTGATTATGGGTGGGAGTAGTTGAAAGAAAGTTGCCGTCCATTGTATGAACAAAATGAGCCATGTATTTTACTATCAAGTTGCCACATAGTTTGCATGGGGATACAAAAAATCAAGAAGTCAGTGTGCACAGCAACTGTTGCCACATGAAAACTTCTGCCACACAAACACAAGTACAGGTTCTGGCAAAAAACCACGCCATGTGAAAAAACGGTGCAGACAGGAAAGGAGTACTCACATATTTATTCAGTGTGAGCTTGAAGTCACCGTGTTATGCAAAATTGTTCCTCAGGATTTTGTGGTGGAAGTCACCATCACATATTTTGCAGGTCACACTGTAATGCATGATTATCTTGTCAGTGCATACATCGGTGTGATTGTTGATGTAGTCGATCCCGCATGCAACTACATTCGTCGACATTTTTCCGTTTGGCCTCACGGACTCGGCAAGATCACCCAGGTCGACGTACGTCGCTCCGCACTGAATGACTTTCGTTCTGTCCAAACATGAGTTGTATGAAAACGATATAGCATGGAAGAATCATGCCTACTAAGTAAAAAAATATATGAAAGAACTAAAACGTAAGCGGACCATTTATAAAAAGTACGAAGTAGATAAATGGTAAAAAAGAGCAAGCAAGATGAGAGATTATGGGGTATGGTAATTTACGCTTTCAGCTCCTTCATGTGCTTGCCGTTGGTCCTCGCATTTCCAAAACGCTTGACGATATCGTACAGCTGGGTCTGTTCCTTAGTGGCCCTGAATTCGGGCTCGTAGTCTTCCGCGGGGGGTGGGTGAACTACCCTCTGCTGCCTCACAGGACCAGGGGTGACACTCCTAATGGTATCCTCAGATACCGTATCTGCAGGCACATTGAAACTTGATTGCCCTTGCCCTCGTGAGGAACTCCTCTGCAATGCTGTCTCCTCGATCATGCGGTAAACTTCATCAAGTGACGGTGAAATCTCCTCAGGGGTGGCTGCAATGAATATAAAAAAAAGTGGGTTAGGATACATATAAAATCCAAAAACAGATGGATTGTGAGGAGGTAAAGGTCCATGATGTGATATGTAGGTAGAAAAAGTGGGGCAGTTGCCATGGGTGGTCCAACTACAGTCGCTATGACATAGCAAATACAATTTCCATGTAGTTGCACTGTAGTTGCCACCTAGTTGTACTGTAGGTACCATGTCACAGCAACTGCAGTTGCCATGTTGTGTCGGCTCCACTTGCCATGTGAATGCCGTATGAAAAAATGCAGCATGGTAGAAAAAATGCAGGTGGCATGATGTGGCAAATCCAGTTGCCATGTGTACTGAACTGTATTTGCCATGTGACAGCAACTACAGTTGCCATGTTGAAATAACTTCAGTTGCCACGTGCTTGCCTAAATGTCAAACGCAGCATGGCAGCAAGAAAAAAACATAGGTGACATGGTGCATCAAATCCAGTTGCCATGTCGTCACATGGCAGTTGCCGTCACAAGTGAGGACCCCCAAAGAATGTGATTGGGACAAAAGTCAAACTACAAACATGTATACAAGAAAATCGTAAGTGCGTGATGAGTGTACCTTGCACAATTGGCTCTGCGAACTTGACAGCCTTCCTGCCCTCGACCATTGGCTACGCCATCATTGCGGGCATGCCTCCTGGGAAAGCAAAGGCAACTGTTATAGGATTGTGCACCACCGGTTGATCTTGACTGACGCCGAGGCTGAAGCTCGGTGGGGTAAAGGCCATTGGGTGCCTCTCATTCCTACTGGCCGGACCACGAACGACTTTCGGGGCAGAATCCAAGGGTGAAAGATCGACAAACATATCTGAATCGGCCGCTACAAAATGATCGGCCTTATTTGTAGGGCGGGGCATGTTGTCAGCGGTCTCAGCCGCAGCTTTCATGACAATCTTCTTGTTTGGACTGTAGGGGACACCGACATTGACTGGGAGCCTGGAAGTGCGCAGATTTATGCTGGGGATTTCCGCTGCGGGTGAAGGCGCAGTCTGCTCCGGGCGTTCCTCTGCGTCACTCGTGCCCGGCTTGACACCTGCATCAGTTGTGCTCCGGTCTTGCGGTTTCTCCATCACATTGATTTTTGCAGGTGGCGGGAACAGTGTGGACGCAGGAACATAACCAGATTCGTCTCTCCTGCTCCTAGCTACAGCCGGAGCGTTGGGTATGTCTGTTGATTGCTTGCGGGGGCTACGACGCCTAGGTGGAAGACCAGCACGCGGAACGGTCGCCTTAGCAGTATCTCCACCGACAGGAGCTGGAGCTGTTATGCCAGGATTCTCATCTGCAGATGGCATATCCTTGTGAAGTGCCGCCTCAGCCGCTTCTGTCATGGACACAGGTGAGACACCAGGCACGCGCTTAGAATCAGTGTCAGATGAGCGGGAATCTTCCTTGCCTAGGTTGGTCTCGGGAGCATCCACTTCGACGCTTGCTGATGGGGTGGCATGGCTCACAGCAACATCCTTCATTGCCAGAAGAGTTGGCAATATTTCAGCTGTCCTGGCGGATACCGACTCGTCACTCCCCGATGTATGGATGCCTGTTGTTCTAGCCTGCACATCTGCAGCCGGCGGAGATGGTCGGCCACTTGCATCAGAGTTAGTGGGAGCAGTTGACGGTGCAGCAGCAGTATTGTCGCCTGGCGCCTCATGTACATCTGAGTTGCCACCTGTTGACAACTTTGAATGCAGGCGTTCGAGTGGGTCTCTACTGATATGCTTGGCCCCGCGCGTAGTAGTCTTCTTCACCCTGCAAAGGAAAAAAAGCACGTGAAAAATGGTATGAAAAAAATGGACAAAATAATATGTTTGCAATGATAGAAGCATTAAAAAACTAAAAACAAGTGGAAAAAATTGGTAGTTGCCATGTAAGGGGGTCATGAGTTGCCATGTGCCATAGTTAGCAGTTGCCATACAGCAGCCGTTATCAAAGTTAGGCAAATTGAAAGGAATGATAGAAATGTCTGATCTGTGAGGAATGCAATTTCAAAATTAGGTGGGGGATGAACTCTCAGAAGAAAATGGTAAAAAAAAGATGACAGTTGCCATTAGGTACAGAAATAGTTGCCATTTGGCCTAGATGCCAGTTGCCATGTAAAGATAATAGGAGTTGCCATACATTTAAAAAATGAAGGAAGAAATCATTTGGAAAAACAGCAGTTGCCTCGTGGGGGATGATAACAGAAGAACATGTGACAAAGCAGACCAGTTGCATTGAAAAATCAAGAAAAAAACCGCTATCTCAAATGAAAAGCACATGGAGAAACCTACTTCTTGACTGCCTTCCTCAGGTCAGGCAACACGACAGGATCCCCGGTGTTGGTCGTCGTCGTACGAGCAGAAGACCTGGTGGAAGGGATGTCACCGGCAATGGGGGCACCTTTGTTCAAGCGAGCAGAAACACGGGTTGGCGTTTCTTTGTAGCTGCTCATCCACCAGCGGTCGGCTCACTGCACGCAACAGATGGAAGGAAAAAAGAAGGTGGCAATTGTCAGACAACAAACTAATTGCCGCGCTTGACAAAAAACAAGTGCAAAAGAAATGGATGAGATTGTTCCAAAGAAAAGATACACAGCAGAAAACTAAAATTGAGAGTCGAACCTCTTCCTGGCAGCTACGGGATCGATCCTAGACCTCTTGCCAGCAGAACCCTGCCCAACATCCTCTGGAGCCCTCCCCCTCCTTGATGGCAAAACCCCCTCGCCTCTCGCAGTCGTATGTTCTTTCACTTTCTCCGGTGGGTGGGCACCTGTTGCATCCTTGCCCTTGTTGCCGCATGTGCGAACTTCAGCGTGTTCATCGTCATCGGTGTCATCGTCGTCGTCCTTGCTGAGGCCAGCGTCTCCATCCACATCATCCTGTGTGTCACCGTGCTCTTGGGAGTTGTTCTAGTCATACCGGCCACGGCAACCGGTTGGCCGATGTGTATGTTCTGGGACAAATGAAGTGAACTGCCTCGCAACCGCATCGCTGTCAGAGGCACTGAGGGACGTCCACCCCTCAACCAACTTCCCGAGCAGGCCGGTCATTCCGGATGCAAACTGCCCAATTAGATGCTCCACTGGTGCCCTCGCCTGTGCACGAAAACAAGAAGCATCAACAAAACAACACCCGTACTGCATTTGCTTCCGCGACATCAACATGTAATCCACGGTAAACCATAGATGTGGACATTTTGATTACCTCAGAAGGGCAAGACGGAGCTGAGTGCACGTCCATCCACTTTTCAAATTTTTGAGGCCCCCTAAACACGCTATAGTCTATAGCATGCTTGGCCATCAGCTATGAAAAACAAAAAAAGAAATTGTAAGCATGCCTTATAAACCACGGACGGTTGCGTCATGTCAAATTTGTAAGCATGCCGTGTGAAAAAGACATAAACAAAAACTAACCTGTAGTTTTCCATATGTGCCATCAGTTGCCCTGTCTGCGGCAAGCACAGCCTTGACAGCGCTGATGGTCCACGCAGAAACAGCAAACTTGTGAGTAGGCGGCGGGCCTCCTATCCCGGTGAAATCCACGGTGGACAGATCAAGAGAGTCGACATACATGAGCTGATTTAAAACAATTTTGCAAAGAAAAGAAAATATCAGTTGCCATCGTGGTTAATTTGTAGTTCAGAAAAAAAAAGAGCAGGATAATGTATGATCCAACGATAATATGTATGTGTTAGTTGCCATCAAAGTGTGATGGCAGTTGTCATCCTACTGTGATAGCAGTTGCCATGCTAATATGAAGGTAGTTGCCACATTGTCAGTATGACAGTTGCCACGTTGTCATTATGGCAGTTGCCACATTGTCACTATGGCAGTTGCCATCTTGTTATGACCAGATTGTCATGCATGAAATAAAAGTACGTTATAAACAAAGAGTTCACACAGAGATCTGGTGAAAATAAATACCATCAAGTGCAGACGACAACCCTTCTGGTACATCTTGTTTTTGAAAGCATCGTGGAGAAAGTCGGCAATAAACTTACACCAGTTCATACTCTTCACGTTTTTCAGATTCGCCTGCACCACACAAAATTTCAGGGCAAAAAAGTTTGCCACGTCAGAAATCAAAACGGAAGAAACGCAACGAAAACACCGGCAGTAGCAAGCATGGATCATTCACCAGGATGGGGAAACATTTGTTGCTTGGGCGAAGAGAAGTGGTCGGCGCGAAAACAGCTGAGATGAGGTACATGAGTAGCTTCATCTTGAAAACTTCTCCGTGCGTCGTCATGTCCTGCAGAGAATCTGCCAGTACAGACGTGTTCGGCATTGCCTCCAACCCAGGAAACAAACGGGCGAACAGCTCTTCCTCGATCTCATTATTAACCTCGTACGGGACTTTGATATGTCCCCGAGGCACACCCAAAGTGCAGAACACGAATTCCTCATTCAATGGAAGTCTTCCCCGTCCCGGGATCACGAATTCCCTGGAGGCGGGATCGTATATCTCACCAAGCCAGTCGCATACCGGGTTGACAAGATTCGTACACCGGACATCCATCAGAACCTGCATACCCATCTCAGCAGCAGCTCCCTTTTGATCGTCAGTGAATTTGTCAATCAACACGGTCAGACGTTCCTGGGAGGCTCTGTTGCGAATACGTTTCTTCTTCTGCAAAAAACAAACACAAAAGTGTTGAGCTGTTGCCATGTTTTTGCAATATTATGAAAATTTAGTTCATGATGGACGACTATAAAAAAGATCTAGCTGCCAACAAATAACATAAATCAGGAGGAGGGGGCGGGTGTGCGGACAGTTACCTCATCGCCCTCTTTTCTCCATCCAGTTGCCTGGTTACGTTGAGGTGGATCCATGAAATCGTCATCATCACTTTGATGATCGCCACGAGTCATTCTGCTGATGTAGGAACAGACCAAATTGTTAATGGCGAAAATGTAAAATGCAATGGGTAAGCAGTTGCCACCTAACAGAAAAATATTAACTATTTGAATGCAAATGTGGTTGCCATACTATGCAGCCAGTTTGCCACACTGTCATATCTGTATTGTGGCAACAAACATTGTGTTCACATACTGTATTGCAACATGATTATACAAAATCCAAAGTGGCAAACACGCCAACTCGATGTGCACATTAGTTTCGTCCAGTGCTACCGATTGTGGCAACTATCAAAGTTTGGAAACTGTCGCAAATAATTCAGAAAAAAAACAAGTCTCACAAATGAAAAAGAATGTTTGAGGTTACTATTATGTAAATTCAGTAAAAAATCAGTTTGCCTTGTTCAAGAGCGTGTATGTGGCAACTATCTCATTCATTCAGTAAATTTTAGTTGCCCCCCTTGTGTGTGAGCTTGAACACATTTGTGGCAACTATGACAGTCAGTTTCAGAAAATATGTTGCCGCAGAAGAGAACACATTTGTGGCAACTGCCACATTTGTTCATGTAGTTTAGTTGCCACACACCTGTTCACGTTCGGTCATACTGCCATAGTTGCCACATTCAGAAAGCATATTTTTTCTGGTTACTTATCGTACAAGTTCAGCAGAATTAAAATTTGCCACATGGGAAGAGCATGCGTGTGGCAACTGCCACAGGAGTTCAATGAAATTAGTTGCCACCTCGTTTTGGGGTGGCAACTATGACAGTCATTTTCGGAAATCTGTTGCCACATGGGAGAACACGTTTGTGGCAACTACCACGTTTCTTCAGGTAGTTTAGTTGCCGCACATTTGTTCACGTTCAATCATACTGCCAATTTCGCCACAGTCTGCAGTTTCAACCCCAAAACTAGACTAGATCTAGGTTTCAATGGCAACTGCTTCAACCTCAAAATCACCCTTACAATTCTCGCACGAAATGGCTGCAACCCCAAATTTCGAACCAATCCGCACCAAAACAACCTGGCGGACAACTCTCAAAATCCAAATGCAAGACTAATGTGTTGCCTACGAGCAGGCATAGCCTCACCGACGATGCAGCCGCAGCGGCGGCGACGAAACTGCCCACTCCCACGAAGCAACGGCAGGCACACAACTATGGCGCACCGCCGCAGCGGCGGGAACGCCGGCGCACCGCCGAATCGCCGGAATTTCTAGGAATGGATCTAGAAATCGAACAGGGAGGAAAGAGGGGAACAAAATCAGGGAGGGTATGCGATAGATGAAGCGAGCATTACCTTCGACCCGCACGCGTTCCGGCGACGCCGCTCCGCTCCGACGAGCACCACCAACGCCCGCGAACACCGTCGACTGTCCCGCCTCCGCCGTCGCCTTCTCCCCTCGCCTTCTCCTCCAGTGGACTGTAATGCGAGTGGGTTGTGCCAGTAAATGCGACGCGGGGGAGAGTGAATGGAACCATGAGGGAGAGGGTGGAGGGGTGTGCGACGTGTTTGACGTCAACTGCGGTCGGACCGTGGCGTGCGGGTGCATGGCAGTTCCACCGCACGCCTCTCAGTGGCAACCGCTGACCGCGGGATGGCAACTACCGTGCGAGCGAACCCACTCGCACACCGCACACTAGAATCGTCCAACGTGGCGCCGAAAACCAGCCCTTTTGCTCCAAGATTCGTGCAAAACGAAACCAACGGCGATGCTTGCATGGATTATAACTTTAGAATTCAAATCAATGGTACCTTAGTGTCGACTGCTATCTCTACTACTAATGTCTCAGTTGGTAGGTCGCGTTCCGGGTTTTATTTTCGTCCCACCATTTTCGTCCGGTTTTTTTTGTCCCACCTCGCCTGGTTTTTTTTCGTCCTACCTTCCACTGATTTTTTTTCGTAGGTTTTTTCGTCCGCTCACCGATCCCAACTCCCGGAGTAGACGCCGCCGCCCGCCCCTTCCAGCCCCCGCCCTCCAGCCCTAGCCGCAACCCCAACCCCATGGAGGTCGAGATCAAGCTCCGGCTCCCGACGTGGCCGCACACTGGCGCCTCTCCTCCTTCCTCGCGCCCCGCCTGCTCCGCACCGACGCCCCCGCGTGGCCCACGCCGCCGCCGTCCTGCGATCCAAGTTCCAACTGACGCAGCTGGATCTCGTGCGATCTCACAGCTGCCACCGCCGCCGCCGAACTCACAGTCGGATTTCGTGCAATCTCACAGCCGCCGCCGCCGAACTCACAGCTGGATCTCGTGCGATCTCGCTGCCTCCGACGTACGGAAGTCTTCACTGTATGGGATCGCCGCCACGATACTGGATCGCCGCCACGGACGTAAGAGGCTGAAGCGCGGCGGGTGGGACAGGGTGTGCGTCGCGTTGCTGGAGAACTTCCTCGAACGAACGCTGTGGTGGTGCCATTGTCCATTGATCTGGATGTCGGTAGGATCCTGCTCCAATCGTCCCCTTCTTTCTTCCCACAAATATCGCTATGGCATCTGATTTTGCACATACGTACCAAAGCTGATTTTGTACACTGTTGTTGCGAGATAGTTATCCCTCATTCTTAATTTTTGCAGGTAGAAAAATTGAGGGAAATCAAAGTCAGAAGAATTGAAAATACTATGCACTGTGTCTACAAAAAGTCCAAGCTGCCTATTCCTACATAAGGATAAGGATCCACGAGTGGGTATTACTTTCACAATGTTTGTTAGAATCATTCTTTATACGAACTTGGTTGTACTTTCAGCCACAGAGATGCAAATTTCATGGGCTAATGCATGATGTGATAGCATAACAGAATCTGGAGGACCTTCAAACTTGGCTCTTTGCTGGGGCGAAGGGTGTGAAGTGGTTTGCCGCAGATTCAGAGGCCATTTGGTTCATCCATAATCTTCAATGCATCCCTACCCTGATGCTTCTAATTTTCACTGCCCTCGGGTTTTGGAGCATTGTGTAACTTTATTTGGTTCATTGCAGGTGCAGGGAACCTATTGGATTCACATCTTCTACTCTGTAAGTGCCCTTCCCATTGTACCTCTTTTTTATGTGTTGAATCACTGGTTCCCAAGGCTGCCAAATTGATCTTTACCAACAAAGCTTGACAAAGCAGTGTTCGAGGGTGTGCCTACGTGAAACACATGGTCTCCATCACCCTTTCCTTCTAGAGCCGGTACCAGGTGTGTGCAATTTGATGAAATACAGATGTCTGGTGTTTCAATCAGTATGTCGCATAGTTTTTTCATATGTGCTTTGCTGCGAAAAATCAACGCATCATTTAATTTATTTCTCAGTTTACATCAGCAAATGACCCTCTACTTGGCGTCAAATAATGAATGCACGTGATCTAGGACTATTTGCTTTGGTGCTTAATGGATCGCATCATGCATCCTATTTAAACTGCAATGCTTTACATCTAATGTTATTTTTTGAGTCATGGAACAGTGGCGGTCTTGAAGCGGTGGTGCCTTTCTATACCAAGACTGGATACAAAATAAGGTTGATTTTTGTTTGCTCTGACGATAGGGAGGCAAGACCAGGATCACATTCTTGGCCCCGTTTGAAGGAACGACGATTTTCAGGATTGACGTGGATTGATTTTCTTGAACATGAAGGTGTCATTTTCATTGCCATTGAACACTATAGACAATTAGTTCAGAGGTTTCCTCTCATATTTATTTTCTCGTTACTAATTTCCTCTGCTCATTACTAATTTTTGCCTACAACGTGTTGTTTCCTGCCTTTTTCTGCTGGTATGGTTAGACATTTGCTTGCTTAATCTATCATGCGAGTTTGTGCAATGGGTAGTGAGCTTGCATATTTCCATTTTATTTATCTTCTCATGTTGGCATATAATTGGCTTGGTCATTTAAGATGGTAAGAGAAGATTGCAAAGCTATTGTTCCAGCACTTGCAAATGTTCCTCGTGTTCATTCGTGAGTATAGTAAGAACAATATGTGTGTTTTCTGGAAGCTATGGTGGTGGTAGCTGCCATATAAATGGAATGGGACGGAGTCAGAAGCTGAGCGAGGGTTCAATGAAGAAAATGGCAGGGAGAGAAGAATATAATTTGTGTGATTATGTTAACATGGCTTTCTCTCTCTACGTACATATCTCTTTTCTGTAGGAGGCTTGTGATGGCACACAACAATGGAGAGGAGGAGATAAAATAGGAGGATGTCTGAGGAGCATGGCAAAGACAAAACAAAGAATGATGAATGCCTTTCCATTTCATGATCATCAAACACAACTAAGCTTATTTTTTGTATGTCAACTGTCGGAGCTGAGATGGAGCCTATGGGTGTGGTGAAGCAGTGTCGCCTAGAATGTGGATGGAGTGCCCATTGCACTGGCATGAATTATGTGTTGCCAAGAGGTGTCTAGAAAATTAATTTTGAAATTTTAGAAATAAGATCTACACGCAGTGATAATAGGGTGGGGATTTTTAGAACCTAATAAAGTGCTGCGGAGAGACCTGGAGGATGTGTTTAGTTTAGCGGATAGCCACCCAATGGACAGGGATAGCCAGTTTTAGAGGGTATACCGGTGCTTGCATTTGTAGTATCCAGACAAATATGGTATGCAATGATGAAATCCTGACGATCTACACCCACATCACTGTATTCTGTTCACTTGCTTGCTTTCCTTGCTATTATTGATGGAGCAGCAGAAGAGGCTTTTAGTGTTGTAATATATGCCCGACCAACTTATTAATTCAATAGCTCAAGAAAACTTTCAAAAAATTACTTTGATTGGGTAAAGTATGCACATGTATATAACATGTTATCTTTTTTCCTTCAGTTAACTACATGTGAAGCTGAAGCTAAGCCAATGTGCTTTTCCAGAAGAAGGCCAAGGCACATCAATCCAACACCAACCCACCTGCTATGGAACTAAGGGAGGAAGGAAAAAGAACATTGCCCCTGAAGGCTCGAGACGCACAAACAGGAAGCTGAGTTCGGGAAAGGTGGTTGTCTCCTTGACGCACACCATAGTGCCCATCTTTTCTATTCTAATGTCTTGTTCCTTGGACAGGTATTTGATCTCAGGCTTTCTTAAGTGGTCCGTACTAACAAATGAAATGCGCAGAAGGAGATACTTATGTTGTTTTGTTGTTGCAGACACCTTGTGCTTTGTGCAGACCATCAATGCCTTTTCCTCCTGTTCGGCCAGGAGATGAATGCTTTCTAAACATTGGTAATAACAATGAGATCAGAGAGTACTGCTCTATTCATTGCTCTTCTAAATCTTGTGAGTGCAAGGTATGTAGGGATCCAAGGATATTTATTGAGACCACTTCTCCCTTTTGACGAGCAAGCACTGTTTTATAGGTTATTGGCCACAATAATCTCATAATGGTGTCCTGCTATGTAGAACATGATTGCAAGATAATATATTTCCAAATGATACTTTATTTGGTGCCTATGTTATTGTTGAAGTGAGTAATCATTTGTCACCTGAAATTGCAAGGCATGCAAAGTGTTAACTGAAACCCCATGGCCTACTCGCCATCGTCAACTTCCTCTTTGCGCTTGCCGTCAACGCTCCCATGGGCGGAGCCACAAGGGGATGGATGTACATATGTACACCCGTTAATCTAGGTAAGAAGGCATGAACTAAATAGATCAAATATGTATACATTGGAAAATAGCTAGGAAACTTGTAAAATTGTGAACTTTGTACACCCATTTAGAATAACCTGGCTTCGCCAATGAACACCCCCATCATCGTATTCCATGCCATGTTCAACGTTCATCACAACCTTTAGCCTGCATCTGACAAGGGATGAGGGGACGAGGACAAGAAGGCCACGGGTATCATGGTGGAGAAGGAGGACAACAATGACATTGAGGAAGGGCAGACATGCCGCTCCATGGCAACTACGATGACCAGTTCCTTACTCACAATACTGGAGATCTTCATACAACCCCATATGCAACAACACAATTTCCATTACTTAGCATGCATCATAATGAATCAAATTAGTATCTCTTTCCTTATTTTTGGCTAGGATGGATTTCCGTTTCTTGTGTATATACAGATTTACTACTACTGCTACATTGTTACTCCATTATACTAAGAGATTGGGACCTGGTCTGATCCTTCCTATATGTAGTTGTATTTGTCATGACAGATAGAGATACCCTATGGCATTGCATTGTCCTCCCTCCCTTCCTAAATATAAGTCTTTTTAGAGATTTCCAACATGGACTACATACAGAGCAAATTGAGTGAATCAACACTCTAAACTACGTATATATACATCTGTATGTAGTTCATATTAAAATCTTTAGAAAGACATGTATTTAGGAACGGAGGGAGTATTTGTTTGTAAGACAGATTTGAACTAGCTTAGTTCTGATTGTAATTATTATGAGTGTTATATTCTTTTTTTCTCACCCGGTTCTAGCTTCTTGTTACTGTTTTGTGCAATAGGGTAATATAGGTTCCATTGTAATATTCCATCCATCCATCAATCTTTCATACTTGCATTGTTGCGGTCTAACAGTTCTATCCCGCACATTTTGTGAAATAGAATGTTGAGCTTGCAGCATTCATATTGGCAGGAAATGTAGGGTATTTCATTTTAAAAAGCAAGTTGGGGAGAGAGGGTCAAGAGGTTTCCTGGGGTTCCCGTTGATCTCCCGGACCAATGGAATTAGGGTTTTCGGGTGTGGGCACTGTGTGGCGCGACGTCCATGCTGCGATCTCTTGGTTGACTTTTGATGAAGATAATCTTAGAAAACTAACATTTTCTAGATTTCTAAATTAGTAAATTATGATGTAAACATGGTTGCAATTCTTGTTATTTTGACGCCCGTTATTCGGGTCCCATGCATGCGCAGATGAGTTTCAGTTGCATGTATGGACCTACAAAATATGAATGTCAAAAGTGCCCTTGAAAAATATGTATGCTAAATTACTATATTGGGTGTTCACTGTCATTGAAATGAGCGTTTGCTGACGCGTTTCAGTGTGTAGATTCACTTATTTCAGCAATAGTTAATTAATAGAGCAATTTTTGGTCCCCATAGCAATGCATAGGCACAAGTCCTATCAGTATGCCTAGAAGTAATTGTTTCTCCGTGTCCTTAGTATGTTAGTCCATTATAATGGATTTTCTCGAGTAGGAAAGTCTGTAGGCTGAAAAGCTTTCATGCATAGTTAGTACTACCACGTCGGTTAGGTGTATTTCTTTATTCAGCATGCTAATTTATACTATTAGGGTAGTCTATACATCATCTCATTTTGCTTCATCAACACCAGCGAGCGAGGGCATTGCCTTTTGTATTACCATCTCATTTATTTTTGTCAACACATAAGCTCGTGACCTGGTTGTGGCTGCCGTACCCGGAGAAGGTGCAGTGCTACAGTGAGCAGCAGGTTGCGTGGTCGTGGTGGTTTCCCTCGGTTATGACGTAGTGGAATTGGCCTGGGAAGCCCAGGGGAGAGGAGGGGGCCAGGGACATCATGGGAGGGAGGGGAAACCGCGGTGAGAGTAAGATGCAGGTTGAACGCCATGGCATCGAGGAAAGTTGGCAGTGAGAAGCAAGGTTGGTGGGGATGCAATGTGAGTGTGAGCGTTGTGTCATGCGGTGAGCGAGTGAATTGCTTTTTTTAAGATAAGAAGAAAAAATAGGTCATTTGCTTTTTTAAGGGAAAATAGACTGTTTGCTATGAGAGAATGTCACTTACTTTTTTTACATAGTGAAAATTATCACAAAACCTAACAAGTCATTTTTGAAGAATAATTACCAACAAGTGATTTACAAGTAAGCCTAGATGTTATTAAAATTGGGATGCAACTCATTCTACTAAAAAGCATGATGCCACTCACTCTGACTAAAGACGGTCATATGCTTGCATCTAGCAGGAGTCCAATGAATATATAACGTATATGAGCTTATTTTTAATATATGTTTACTTTCGTAGGTCGGAGAAAAAACCCAATGGCTTTGGATGATGCTTTGAAAATGTTGACCTATAAAGTTACTAATGTAATTACGTTGGACCAGCTAAACTATAAGACAAGTAAGCTTCTCCAGACCATACAAATGCACGACAAGCCCATGCGAAGGGTTTGGTTAAAATATGTCATATTCCGCCAAATACACAAATAAAACCCAACCATACATGCCCACCAATTGTATCTTCTAAATCATCTACACTAACAATCCACCCTTCTCCACCAAAAGGAGATTTTAGTAAATAACCAAATATAACACTGGGACTAAGGGTCAAATTGGTAATTTTTCTTACATCTCCCCCCGAGGGGCCCAGGTATCATATACACCGCCAAAATAAAGATCCTTGAGTACTAGAAGAAAAGCACCTAGACCTTACAAAATTAAGTGAATACCCAAAATTGTAGTCATTTTATTTCTATCTTTCCAGACATAACCAAAGAATGGAAAAGATTCCTCAAGAGTCTTGGGTCCCAGAAGCGTGTGATAAATGCCACCGAAGCCTAAGACTGCGGAGGAAATTAGGTGAAGTACGCCAGATGCAAAGTACGGAAAAGTGTCTAGAACTTCCCCTTGGCCCTACTCCGAACCTAGAGTAGCTAAGTGTGGAAGTAAAATCAACCCTTGTTCATACATGGGCTTTTCTGGTATGAAATGGGCCACTTCAAATAGGTTCATTGCTCCGGCCCAGAATACGATTAATCCAGCATGGGCTACATGAGCTCCAAGTAGTTTACCAGACAAATTGATAAGTCTGGCATTCCCAGCCCACCAAGCAAAGCCAGTGGTTTCTTGGTCACGACCAGCTAAAACGAAAGTTCCATTAAAGAGTGTTTCCACGTGGTAGAACCTCCTCAGGGAATATAAGATTTTCATGAGGCTGGTCTTTTTATTGTTTATATGGCTATGTTCTATTTGTAGGAGTAAAATAAGGATTAGGCTGTGGAGAGATGGTGAGTGGTTGATAGCTCCGGTCTTGAAAACCGGTATAGTTCTAGGAACTATCGAGGGTTCGAATCCCTCTCTCTCCTTTTGCTTATTGAATACGTTTGTTTCTTTCATTATTATTTTCCGTCCCTTATCTTTCTTTCATAAAAAGGGATGAATGCCTCGACTAGATGGAATAACCGAGCCAGAACAGAAAAAAAGTAAAACAAGTATAAATAAGAAAATCTTAGTTAAGAGGGTTCATGTAAAGAACAGGTTCCAAATCACGATCGATTCCCTTTTCAAAACCTGCTGCAGTAGCTCGGGCTCTTCCTGCATGCCATAAATGGCCCACAAAAAAGAAGAATCCTAGAACAAAATGAGAAGTTGATAACCAACTTGGGAGAGACATAATTAACTGCATTGATCTCGGTAGCTACGCCACCCACGGAATTTAAAGAGCCTAAAGGATTCGTGATGGCAGTATTGCCAACATTGACCTCATCGAGTCCATCAAGATTAATAAGCCTGGGATCAAGGATGCAGGTCCCTATCACATTCAGGCACATATATCCTCATATGCAGTCTGATATATTCAATGGTAGATCCACCAGGTATACCATCAAGGTTAAGATCAACATGAATAACTCCATTGTGTAGGGCTAATAACTTCAGGTTTAGTGGGAAGGAAACAATTGTGTAGAATGCCCTATCGTTTGATGTGATATATGCCCAAGAGATTAGGAGCCCTTGATTGTAATATGTGCCAATTCTTAAAGAAAGCAAGGAGTGAAGTAGAAGCTTCACCATTTGAGCACCAAGGACGTGTCATTGACTACAATGTTCATCAGGTTGCTTAGAAGAGATATGAGCAAAAGTATTATCATTTGTAAATATTCTTTTCAAGTGAGATGAGCAGCAGTACCAAGATAGATAACAATGTCAAAGTATCTTTAGATTTTTTTTTTCATTTGTTTGATAGAGCTGGCATTTATTTGGATATGATTTTCCATGGTGGGGAGAGATGGCGACAGCCTGGGTTGTGTACGTTGGGGGAATGAGATATGAGTGTGAGCAATGTGTTGTGGGCTGAGAGAGTGAATTGCCTTTTTTAGATAAGAAGAAAAGGAGTTGTTGATTGCTTTTTTAAGGGAAAAGTCACTGTTTGCTTTGAAAGAAATGTCACACATTTTTTTATATAGTGAATAATAGCTAACCGATGAATATATCTTTACTTTTTTGGGTCAGAGTTAAAACTGATGGCTTCAGATGATGCTTTGATGGATTGGACTGAGACCTCGTCGAGTTTTACACAATCAGAAGAGGTGCATACAAATAATTGTTATTTTTTGTATATATTTTGCACATGATAACACAAAAGGTATATTTCTACATATATGTTTATTATTGTAGGGGATGAAAGAGATAAAGATGGATTATGTCGATGTTTAAAAACATCGACAAGGGTCCCCATGCGATGTCATTGAAAGGCGCACAAATATCATCAAGTTTTATACACCAACATGAAAAAAAATTAAAGGCCCGTGGCAATGCACGGGCATTGTACTAGTTTGATTAATTTATTGGTTAACCCAAAAATAGCAATCCCCAAAAAGAACAATTATGAGTAGTTGGTGCCAAAATTCAATGCATGGTACTAGGAAAAGAGGTAATACACCAATATTAAAGGTGGACATCTAATTCAATGCAAGGTGTGATGTATTCCACAAAACACCTAGTGTCCAATTTGTAAGCAAGGAATAATTGACTTGGATGCTAGAATATTAAATTTGCATGCATCGTAAGTTTTAACCACTGAACAAGTTTCACGAACCATAAAAGTTAAGAGAAAGAATACAAGGGAACAATTCAATTGGTTCTGCTCTGAAATATCATTCTGTAAACAAATCATATAGAGAATATTTCTAAAATTTCTGAAAAGATCCATAGAAAGGCAGTATTTCTCTCTTTATAAAATACTAGGGGTATCTCCAACGCGAATGTCGGTGTCAAAACCAGCAGATCTCGGGTAGGGGGGCCCAAGCTGTGCGTCTAAGGATCGATGGTAACAGGAAGCTTGGGGACACTGTGTTTACCCAGGTTTGGGCCCTCTTGATGGAGGTAAAACCCTACTCCTACTTGATTATATTCGACGAGTATGAAGATTACAAGAGTTTATCTACCTCGAGATCGTAATGGCTAACCCTAGATGTCTAGTGAAAGGACATGCGGTGCCACCATGTGTGGTTTTGGTAAATGATGACATTCTCTATGGACTAATGGTTGCATTGAGTTATATTTGAAGGATATGTCCATAGTCATTTCTTGAAGTACATGTGTTGGTTTCAAGGAGTTTATGAGTTGACCAAGGTGGTATTAAGGAATTATCCAAAGATTGGTCATAGAGTTGGAAAGAGTCAAGGTTGATCAAGAATAAGTACAGAGAGTGATTCAAGTTGATCATCACACAAAGCGTAGAAGATACACCGAGTGGGATCAAGCGATCTCATGGTATGGTAAGCGATCGCATGGTATGGTAAGCATTGTCCATTGTGCTTTGTGTACTAACCCATGGTCTATGTGAGAGTTCTATGTGGGGTTAGGTATGTGTTCATGGGCTTGCATCAAGAGGAAGATATCACTCAACCAATGGAGAGGATGACATCAAGTGGTGATCGTCATCAAGATTGCCGTGCGCAAGTTCAAGTGGAGCATCACGAAGAGATCAAGTGCTTGATGCTTGACGTCCATTGTGGTGTCAATGGACTTGTGAAGATGTGCCGAAGAGTGGCTCACCCATAGTGGAGTATGGGAGAGCAATCATCTAGTCTTCATCGACCTAACGCAATCAAGAAAGGTGGTCCAACTTGAGGGAGTCAAGATCGTCATCATCTAGCTCAAGTGGACTTCGTGCAAGGCAAAGGTTTGCCCTTGATAGGTTTTATATTTTACCGGTCTCATGGTGATAGTTTGGAGACCGGGTTATATGATCGATAGCCGTACTATCAAGGGGGGCTCTCAAGTAAGTAGCGTGATCGTATCGTTTGTCGAGAGCTCAAACCATTGCATCCTTGCATAATCTTTCTTGATTATTATTTGTATTTTCTTTCTAGGTTTTAGAGCTTGTGGTTATCTTCGTCACAAGCTCTAGTACATCGAAAACGGATTTCATATGCTTCTTCTATCGCGTTTTCGGTGTTGGAGGTTTTACCGGTCTTTTTCGAGGAAGGGTTCTCACCATTTTCTCTTGCGGATTTTCTAATTTCCTTCTTGTTGCTAGTTCTACCAAGATTGTGTTAGCCCTTGTCGCTAGCTTTCCAACAAACTTGGTTTTGTTGAATTCGGTGTCCGTTTGCAGAAGTTGTGGCAGTTTTGGTGTTCTGAAAAGGCTACAGCGGTACTACCGCGGATAGGAACGGATGTAAGTTTTTACTACCGCTCCAGAGCGGTACTACCGCGGCTACTAGAACGGTAGTACCGCTCCGGACCAAAAACTCGTCACAAGTCCAGCGATGGTAGGCACGGATGTATTTTTCTAGTACCGTTCGCAAGCAGTAGTACCGCTACTCTTTGAGGTAGTACCGCTACCCCTTGCGGTAGTACCGTGAGGTCGAGCGGTAGTACCGCTCTGTGCGGGCTATGAGCATAGCGGTTGGATTTTTTCCCTCCTATAAAAGGCGGTCTTCTTCCCCAATGAACTTTATCTCTTGAGCTCATGTTCTTCCCCCATTGTTGACCTTCTTCGAGCTTGCTAACTTTCAATCCATCTAATGATTCTTGCTAGTTCTTGAGGGAAAAGAGAGAGGAGATCTAGATCCACGTTTCCACCAACCACTTTCTCCTCTAAGTGATGGGAACCCCTTGGATCTAGATCTTGGAGTTCTTCATGTTCTTCTTTCGTTCTTCCTCTCATTTTCCTCCCTAGCATTAGTTGCTTTGGTGGGATTTGGGAGAGAAGGACTTGGGCACTCCATGTGCCCTAGCCGTTGCATTTGGTGCATCGGTTTGAGTTCTCCACGGTGATACGTGGAAGTGAAGTTTGAGAAGCTTATTACTCTTGGGTGTTTGGGCACACTAGAGCTTGTTCCTCTTGGGTGCCTTGGCGCCCTAGACGGTTGGTGTTGTTCGGAGCTCAAACATTGTGGTGTAAAGCTCCGGGCAAGCGTCGGGGTCTCCAATTAGGTTGTGGAGATTGCCCCGAGCAATTTGACGGGTACCGGTGACCGCCCCCAAGGGTTGCCAAAGTGTACGAGTTCGGTGACCGCCCCCAAGGGTTGCCATTTGTACGGGTTCGATACGCCCTCAAGGGTCCCTTAGTGGAATCACATCATCTTGCATTGTGCGAGGGCGTGAGGAGATTACGGTGGCCCTAGTGGCTTCTTGGGGAGCATTGTGCCTCCACACCGCTTCAAACAGAGATTAGCATCCGCAAGGGTGTGTACATCGGGATACATCGTCGTCTCTGCGTGCCTCGGTTATATCTTACCCGAGCTCGTTACTTATGCACTTTACTTTGTGATAGCCATATTGTTTCTTGTCATATATCTTGCTATCACTTTGTTTTTTATCTTGCTTAGCATAAGTTGTTGGTGCACATAGGTGAGCCTAGTTGTTGTAGGTTTGGTGCTTGACAAATTAACCGCTAGGTTTATTCCGCATTTGTTCAAGCCTAAGCCGTAATTATTTTAAAGCGCCTATTCACCCCCCTCTAGGCGACATCCACGATCTTTCAAATGGTATCTGAGCCTCGTCTCTCTTTGTTAGGCTTAACCGCCGAAAGAGTAAAGATGTCAACTAGAGGATTAGGATTCTTTGACACTCTTAGTTTTGATGGCACAAATTTTGATGTTTGGATAATTCACATGCTTAATCTCTTTAGGGTCATGTTCCCAAATTTAGAGTGAATTGTAGATATGGGGTTTTCTCCTCCAAAGGATCCCCAAAGATTATCTTTAGAGGATGAGAAAAACTCTTATCTCAATGCTCAAGCTTCTAATGTGCTTTTCGATGCTTTGAGCAATGTAGTTATATTTCAACTCATGCCGTTCCGGGATGCTCATGAGTTGTGGACAAAGCTTCAAGATAAATATGGTGTGTCCAAGTTTTGTGGGGATGATTGTTCTCCCTCCACCTCCGGCCATGTTGTCTTCTCAACTGCCTCTACTTCACCTACATGTGGTTTGCCACAAGGTAATGATATGGTGAGTAGTGTTGATCATTGCAATGATGATAGTGTGCTTATTATTGATGATCCTTCACCACTATCTTATTGCAATGCTTCTTCTTTGGACTTTAACACTTCGAGCACTCCAAATGTTTCACATGCTTATGTTGATAGTCCTTGCATTTCATGTAGAAATTGCTTGACTAAATCTCATGATGATATGCTTGTTATGTCTTGTTGCCATGATAAAAATGCTTTTATTACCTCTAGTTGTTGTGCTAACAATGTAGAGGAAACCCAACACTCCATGGAACAAGATGTGGTCTTGAATGGTGCCTCGAGGGATCCTACATCATCATCTATTACTTTTTTCCTTATGGCTAAGGTGTCAAAGGTATCTCCTACTTTGAACCCCAATATGTCGCTTGATGATGATGTTAATGCTAATGATGATGAGGATAATGATGAAGAGAATGATAATATTGCTTCCTTAAAAATTAAGGGGGAAATGATTTTTAAAGCTCTTCACAAAAATAAACTTGCTCGTTCTAACTTCATGGAAATCATGTCTATTGCCATTGAGGGCAAGAAATACATTGAGGAGTTGGAATCTCATCTAGAGGAGCATGAGGTCACCATTGAGAAAATGTAAGCTCATGAGCGTGATTATGCAAATGAGATCGTGGAGCTATCTCAAGCTCTTGAACATGAACAAACCACCTCCGAATCTCTTGAGGAGACTTCTGCTCTAGAACTATCTAGAGTGAAGGAATCTCATGATAGAGCTCTTGAGGTGGCCAATGATTTTGAAACTAACGATGAGAAGCTTGAAGTTGCAGATGCTAAACTCCCTGAGGACTTTGGGCACCTCAAAAATGGCTTAAGGGTCATTAAGAGTGAGCTCATCAAACTCACCGAGTCTCATGCACAACTTAAAGCTTCATATTCTGAAGAGCTTGCCAAGTTGCCTTCTCCTCTTTCTATTATTGATGATGCTTGTGCTACTAACTCTATTTATGGTGAAGCATCCATTTTGAAGGAGAATGTTAAGCTACGGTCTCAACTTGAGTTGCTATCCAGCAAATATGAGAAGTTGGAAGAAAATCATGTAAAGCTCACAAGCTCTCATGATGATCTTCTAGTATCTCATAATGTGCTAAAGATAGATCATGAGGCTATGTCTAAGGTAACTTCTAGTAAGTCACATGTGGATACTAGCACTACTTCAAGTCAAAATGCTATCTTGCCATGTGCTAGTCCTCGTAATTCGTCTACTCATAACATTGGTACTTCTTGTGGTGAATTACTCTCCTTGCCTTGTTTCTCTAACGATGAAGCTTATAATTCCTCCAGTACTTGTGTTGATACTAACCATGTAGAGGAAACTAAAGAGCTCAAGGCTCAACTCACTTCTTTGAAGGAAGACTTGGAAAAGTGTCACGAAGGGAAGTCCACACTCAACAATATCTTGAGTGTGCAAAAATCCCTCAATGACAAAGGTGGACTTGGATTCAACTCCAATAAGAAGAAGAAGTCTGAGAGAAACAAGAAGAAGGGCCAAGAACAAGTCAAGAATTCGGCCAAGATTATTTGCTTCAAGTGCAAAATTGAAGGGCATCATGTTATATCTTGCCCATTGAAGAAGAAGCCCATTAATGACAAGCATCAAGGGAAGCAGCCACAAGTTCATTCTCATGCTCAACCTCAAGTTGAAGAAATGCCTCTTCCCAAGAAGACTCAAGCTAATGCTTCTCAAGTTGAGAAATCAAGTGAGAAGAAAGTGAAGAGTAGACGTTGCTACATATGTCGTGAGAAAGGTCACGTCGCTTCTTTATGCACTAGTGGCAACTTATCCAACCCAACTATTATTGATGATATATATTCTCTTGGGAAGGATAAGGTTGGCAATGTGTTTGCCAAGTTTGTTGGTACTCAAAGTGTTGTCAAGAAAAGAACCATTTGGGTAGCCAAGCCTATTGTGACTAACCTCTTAGGACCCAACTTGGTTGGGGACCACCAAGCTCAAACTTGATCAATAGGTGTTATTGGAGGGCATTAGGGACTTGGCTACATTATGAAGAATTAAGGGGACTTCATCATTCTTATTGTCTCAAGCCAAGTCAATTAGATTATCAAGTTTCTATCTTATATCCAATGTGCCTCCTTGCAGTAACTTGTACTTAGATTGTTTACATTGAAAGTTACTTGCCCCTTTGCATGTTTTGATTTTGTTCCTTGCATGTTTGTGTATATGTTGTGCTTCCAACTTGCTTATCTTGAGTAATCAAGTTTGTGTATGTTGGTTTGCACATCATGTACATGTGTTTCGTATGTTGAGCCTTTGTGAATCTTGTTTGTATCTCAGTTGGCTATTGTGAGAGATTAATGGAACATCCCATTTTGGGGGAGTCATGTTCTTTGTGCACTTCACAATCCTATAAATGTGTATACATGAGGAATACCAACTAGTATTGATATTACAAGATTATCTAGTCGCTATGTGGTATGTCTACTCATGAGAAATTCAAATTCTAAATTGTCCATTAATTATCTCTTGTTGGATCTTTATTTTGCCTCTTGTTTATCTTTAATTGGTATCACATTATGGGGGAGTAATATGCTATGTGTATATTACTAGCCTAGAAAATGTGTACATTTGAGATATTGTCACCTAGAGTTGATATTGTAAATTATCTTGTTCCTAGGTGGCATGTTAGCTCTACAAGTTGCAAGTTCCTTATGGGTTTGGTGTGAAGATGATGTTGGATATCCTTGCTATCTACCACCGGGAATTATTTCCATTTACTTCTTGTATTTTGACAATTGGTGCTCTCTTGTGTGGTAGAATTTATTGATCATCTTTACATTGGCTTTTGCTTTTATTTGCCTTTTCTCTTGACAAGGAATGTATCAACTCCATTTGTCTTCCATACCACTTGTGGATCTTGTTCATTTCTTGATCTTGTCTAGTGTTTTCTAGATATAGTGAAAGTGGTGATCCCACCTTGTGAATTTTGTATTCAAATGAAAATTCTCTATAATGCACTAGTCTTGGGGGAGCTATCCTATTTTCTATACAACACTCATCTTGCGATCCTTACAAAGTGTGTGTTGGTGGAAGGCAAGCCATTTTTTTGGGTACTTTGTGCCATCATGAAACTTTGTAGAGAGATTGGTTTGTTTGGAACCATCCTCTCTTTTGAGAGTTTGATATCTTTTATTTAGCGTGTTTCAATGGATATCTCATTCCTTGATGTATCTTTAATGATATCTTCCAAGTGATGATTTCTTCATTTGGTATCCCTTTTCACTTGGCTTTTCTTTTTCATTTGGTATCGGTTCTTGAAAGTTTTGAGCATGCATATTTACTTCATGTATTTTCTTGGGCATGCTGTCTTTCTTTGACCCAATATATAAGGGAAACTCCACCAAGTCTCAAATTGGATGAGATGTGCATGAAATTCATTTTCATATCTATATGCACATATTTATGTGTTTCTAACTATTTGGTCCCAATGAGTTTGGGTACCATTTAGTTTGTGTTGTTCTTCTAGGAACATCTGGAGATGCATTGGTTGCTCAGCTCACTCACAAGGAAGGTGTTGTCACCATGTGCTTATTGGAGTCAAGCTAGGATGATCAATGAACTACTATCTACCTTCAATTGTTATCTACTACATCCTTCCAATGGTATCTCGGTGACAAGTATCAACATCTACTTCATGCACACATTTCTTGCATCAACCTTGTGTAGGTTGTATCATGACATGTAATTCATTATTTCTTGTGATACTTGGTTCCTTTCTCAAAGCATCCCAACAATGATCTCTTGTTGCTAGTTGT
This sequence comes from Triticum aestivum, assembly GCF_018294505.1. NCBI lineage: Eukaryota > Viridiplantae > Streptophyta > Magnoliopsida > Poales > Poaceae > Triticum > Triticum aestivum. The sequence continues at coordinate 709,208,455 of NC_057813.1, read as the reverse complement.
GATGTCTTTGAGGCTCGTGTGGTTGGAACTCATTTATATACGATAAGACCATATCTAGCCATGTGTTATGCCTTCAAGCAAATATCTTATTGGTACATTTATGACTTCCATGTGGATATCTTATTCTTTCTTTTTTTAACTATTTTGTGTGTGCATCCTACTTTGTGGATTGATATCATCATGATCTTCATCTACCTAGAGAACGCGGGGGCTTCGGCCGACAGCAGCAAGGTACAAGATGGAGCAAGGCGAGGCAGGTACAACAACAACTACAACTACAACAACGGAGCATCGAGGAAGCAGCAACCCGGCATGCCGGGCAAATTCGGAGCTCCACAGAGGCAGCAACCCAACATGCCGCTGAACGGGGCGGCACCTGCAGAAGGCGTGGAGGCGCCGCCGGCACCCCAGCAGGCTCCTCTGCCACTGCCACCGAGCCTAGATGACACCAACGAGTTTCCTTCCTTGAAGTAGTGCAACACGATAGCTGCCCTTCAAATATTTGTACGCTTTTTACGATATGCTTGTGTAGTATACAATGTTCGGTTTTTAAACAAGTGTATTGAGTACTCGATTATCCATTCTCTTGTTGTTGAGTTCTTAAATTTTCACATATTATGGATCCTTTTTTTGTGAAGAAAATATCCATGGATCTCTGTTCTATCAATCGAAAAAAGTAAATTTATGTATTATCAAGGGGAAAAAAGTAACAACTATTAGCGCTTAGTCGACTAAGTATTACACGATTTTTACAAATTTGTTCATACATATTAAAAGTTAATTCCATTATAAAAAATTATCATGTAGTGAAAAACAATTAGCGTCGTTTTCAAAATTATATAAAAATAAATCTTGCATGGATTATAACTTTAGAATTCAAATCAATGGTACCTAGTGTCGACCGCTATTTGATTAATTTATTGGTTGACCCAAAAGTAGCAATCCCCAAAAAGAACAATTATGAGTAGTTGGTGCCAAAATTCAATGCATGGTACTAGGAAAGAGGTAATACACCAATATTAAAGGTGGACATCTAATTCAAATGCAAGGTGTGATGTATTCCACAAAACACCTAGTGTCCAATTTGTAAGCAAGGAATAATTACTTGGATGCTAGAATATTAAATTCACATGCGTCGTATTAACCACTGAACAAGTTTCATGAACCATAAAAGTTAAGGCTGGTCATAGTGGGGAGTAACTTAGAGTAGTAACATGCATACGTTACTACTCTATGTTACTACCCTTATGGTGGGAAGTGTCATATGTGTAGTAACATACACATGTTCATTTATTGTCTTGTAGACTCATTTTGCATTGGAAAGCGCTATGTGATGGTAACATATTAAGTTACTCTATTTGCCTCTCTCCTCATTAACTACTTGCCACATCAACATTTTTGCTTATGTGGCATCTATGTTAATACCTATGTTACTCCCACTATGACCAGCCTAAGAGAAAGAATACATGGGAACAATTGAATTGGTTCTGCTTCGAAATATCATTCTATAAACAAATCATATAGAGATTCTAAAATTTCTGAAAAGAGCCATAGAAAGGTAGTATTTCTCTTTCTATAAAAAACTAGGGGTATCTCCAGCGCGGACCCCTACTCCTCCCTCACATGTCAGTACAAAAGAAGCCCTCCATCACTATCCCCTACTTACGCCCGTACATTAAAAATCTCCCAATTCGGTCCCAAATCAAAAGGAGAAGTACGGTAGTACATACATGTCCACGGACACCGCCAACTCAGCATAGCACCACTCCGACCCCATCACAAACCCATTTTTTTCTTATCTTCCCCTTACATTCCCTCTCTTCAGTGGACAAATGGGCGAATAATTGAGGGATGCCGTTGGATTAACCGAACAAAATGGGGGTGTCCATGGACATGTGTCCACAGACAAATTGGGCAGTCCGTTGAATGTTTGCCATTGAAGATGCCATAAGCATTTAATTTGATTCATTTACAATAAGGAATAAGCAAACAATAAGCAACCTTAAATTTCACAGGTGTTTGCGCCAACTATGGTCTGCCCTAAACTGTTTGTGTGAAATCCTCCCTATTCTGTGCCCACGAGAGCTATGTCTTGTCCGTACCAATTCATATTAGGAATCGCCTATGGGTGGGTGACTATGGGGTCGGTCCATTAGCACAGGTTGTTCGCAATCACTCGTGTCGACGTAGGTTTGTTCTAGTTTGATTTCCTTCAATTTTTTTGTTTTCTTATTTTTTGTTTTCATTGATTTTCTTCGGGTTTTCTGTTTTTCTTAGTCACACTTCGGTTTTCTTTGTTTTTCACTGGTTTTCTTTGTTTTTCTTTTTTGTATCGTTATACTTTGATTTTTTTCTTCTCTCTTTTTGTCTCTTTGTCGGTTTTAATAGAATATCTTTCTTCTAATGCATATTTACCCCTTTTTCACAGTACACAATTGATCGTTTTTAGCACACACGTGAAATATTTTTATGATACACGTTGGGCATTTTAAAAAGTACATGTCTTGAGCACTTCCCCGAATACATGATAAATGTTTTTGAAATAAAACTTGTACAGTTTTAAAATGAAATAAATATTTTTTAGAACTATGCAATTTTTTTAATATTGTATAAACATTTTTCAAAATTTCAAAGACATTTTTTTAGAAATATGTGAATATTCCTCTAAAATGCACCGTACATTTTTTCACCTACACGAACATTTTTTCCATTGTACTAAAATTTTATAAATTTGATGAACATTTTAACGAAATGCAGGAATATTTCTTTAAATTGCCACTTGCATTTTTTTAACCAATGCGTACAACTTCTTTTACATTGTATCAACATTTTTTAAATGTCATGATCATTATCGAGATGTTGGAGTATTTCTTAAAATGTTACATAGATTGTTTTAATGGTATGAAATATTTTTCAAGTACATGATTTACATTTTCTTCAAATACAAGTTTTGGATGCTTTTTCAAATACACGGTAACATTTCCCGAATACATGTTCTACATTTTCATAATGGTAATACACAAGTTTTTTAAGTACATGAACATTTATTTTATATTGTATAAACATTGTTCAAAATTTCATGAACATCGTTTTTGGAAATACATGAATATTCCTTTAAAGCGTAACCTTAATTTTTAATGGAAACTAAAAAAAACCTACACGAACATTTTTCACATTTTATAAACATTTTTCTAACTATCATGAAGCACATTTTGAAATGGGGAGTATTTCTTTAAGATGTCACATACATTTTTTAATACTACTAAACTTTTTTTACATTGTATACACATTTTATAAACATTCCGCATATATTATTGTGAAGCATGTGAACATTTTTCACTTTCACGATCATTTTTCTTGAAATTATCAATGTTTCTAAAGCTGTGATAACAATTTGTTTATACGATGTAAACAATTTTTTGAAATCATGGTTTGCAAATTTTTGAAATATATGCATTTAGAATATCAATAAAAGTAAAAAGGAAAAAAAATGAAATTTGAGTGACAACAGCACGACGTCAGCATGACGACACATGTCCACAACACTAGTTCCTATACGGCCTGTCCATATCATGTTTTCTCTCATATGTTTTGAGAACCTTCTAGAAGATTCCATGGGTTGTGTTGTTTTGTTCTTTTTCCTTTTGCTTTTTTTCAATTTTTTCTAAATTCATGAAGTTTTTCCAAATTCAAGAACATTTTCAAATTCACTTAGTTTTTCCAAAGCCAGAAAATTTTACAAATTTACATGTTTATTTAAATTCCTGATGTTTTAAGATTCTTGATTTTTAAATTCGTGAGTATTTTCAAATTTGCTAACTATTTCAAATCATGAACTATTTAAAATTTGTGAACCTTTTCATATTCATGAACTTTTTTAATTAGTGAACTTTCTCCAAATTCTAGAACATTTTCAAATATGCTTTTTTAAAATTCACTAGCTTTTTTTCAATTCAGCAATTTTTCAAAACTAGAAAAAAAATAGTTTTTCTCTCCTGTACAAGGGACCAGCAGCTATAGAGGCCAGAGAAACTAAGGATAAGGGAACAGAAAAAAAAGCAATAAAAAAGGATGGTCAAGTGAGCGAATGCGACTTACCGTGCCGGCCTAGGTCACGCGACGCATATGTGCCATGCACCGTTTCGGCGTCTTAAACGCTGATTAGGTGGTCTCTTTCGCGTCGTTTCATATTCATCGCATTACGCGCGGTGGATATCCAAACGCATACCCAAGCACACCACACTCAAATTGGCCTGGCCCATTGTGGCTTTTTATGTGCGCAAAGGTGTGATGACTCCCGGGAGTCCAGACACCCTCTTATCATGTCCGTCCAATCCTGATGAGATTCGTGCTTCGGTCTGAGCATTGGGGCACTTGGGCGTTCTTTCACAGAGTTTGACTCAGACTAATCTCCTAGCCCTAGCATCTAGGCACAGCGGAGACTGTAGGGAGAGGGTACAGCAGACCAGTTTTGCAGGCTCGTCACTGTAGCCATGTGCCCACGAATTTCATCTCTTGCATGCAACTTGCATGTTGCATGCAGGGACACGAGCACATCAGTGACACCGTGTGCTTACTCAGTGAACCGAAATAAAATAATGGAAAGAGGGTGTTGCACGCAAATGGCAGGAGAGAGAGGGACCCAGAGAGAGTGTATGTTGCATGAAAGATTAAGAGAGAGAGCTGTCTGCTGCATACTGAGTTTTCAAAGAGAAAGCATGCAAATAGCAGAAAAAGAGAGAGTGTGCAGAAAATATTACTAACCATGATTACTAAGAGCGTTTTGAAAATATTAGGTAACAGTAACCGAGCGCATGTGTGGAGTACTATGCTAGAGCCATCGCAAAAAAAAAAAAAACCAGAGGGGCTGTTTGGTTCTAAGCCTAGCATTACCACACTTTGTCACATATTTTTGCCAAGCTTGCCTAAGGTTTTCATCAAAATGAAAACCACAAGTTGGCAAGCTTAAGGGAATCTTGCCACATTTTTTGTGTGTATGCCATGTGAGGTCCAAGTATGACTTGGCTAAGGTGTGGCTTGAACCAAACACTCACCTAAGTTAGTCAAACTTGCCTAGCTTTAGGTGTGGCAACATTTGGCAAAGTTAGGCACAAACCAAACAACCCCAGAGTACTATGCTAGAGCTGAGCCATGAACGAGTGAGCCAAGTACATGCATGTTGTGGAAGGTCACACCAGTCTGCTATCTCCTAAACAAATATTCCTGGCAGATGAACAGTGCAACCAAGACCACTCAAGACACATGATTCTGGCAGGCCGACATGTCACCTCCAACTTCTATCCATTTCTTTTCGGTAGATGGAATCAGACAAGGAGGAATCTGCCTACGAATGAACAGTGTGAGTCTAGGCACAGATTCATTTTAAATATTGCCAGGCTCCCACGGGTAGCTCTCCTAGGCCTGCTAATCAAACGTCTGATATAGGACCTGGCGAAAATCTCCATGTGCTAGTTTCTGCACGTACGATGATGATAACCAGGTGCCTAGGCATCCGGGTGCTAAAAAACCAGTCTCACGTGTGTCTTTCTTCGACTGGTTTTAGGAAGGTATTAGAACCTCCCCTAAACTGGGTTTTCTTTTCTATTTTTTTTGTTTTTACCAACTTTTTACGTTTTTCTATATCTTATTATGTTATATTATTTTTATTTTTTAAATTCATGAACATTGTTGATGTCCCGAATGCTTTTCATGCATGTGCTGTCGTGTCCTTGCGTGTGCCTTGTGACCAAAAATAGAATACATCATTTGAAAAGAGAGTTTCCATGCACGATTCCTAATTTTTTAGGTACTCCGTTTCTAAATACTTCTATAAGTCTTTTTAAAGACTGCAACATAGACTACATATAAAGCAAAATGAGTGAATCTACACTTTAAAATATGTGTATATATATCCATGCGTAATCCGCACTTAAATCTCTAGACTAGAAAGACTTATATTTAAAAACGGATGGAGAAGATGCCAAGCTATCTTCACGTACTCTTATATATAGTACGTTTTTTTTGACGTAACGTACTCCTATACGTTGTAGACACGGCAACTTGAAGCCCGGCCGGACTGTTGCAACCAAGTCGGAGTCCCATTAGTAGACTGTGTCCGAGTCCTTCATCTCCACTTCGTACAGTGTGCGGACCCAGCACTAATTGGACTCGGATTGAACGAGAGCGCGTCAATCAACCTATATACGTACAGGCCTGGTGGGCAGCCTCCAAGTCACGAATCGCACATCATCAGCAAGCAAAGCGAGCAAGTCCCACGCTCGATCGATCCGCCGCACCAGGTTTTGCTTACCCGATCGACATGGCGGGACTGAAGCCCAGCGTCAACCTCTTCGCGCTCCTCGACAGCAACGACCCCGGCGACAAACTCGTGATCGACCTCCACGATGACAATGCCGAGCAAGATGCGCCGGCGGCCAAGCACAAGAAGACGGCGACGCCGGCTGCCAGTCTTACCAAGGACCTATTCGCCCAGGCATACCCTACCGCACGGGATTACGTAATCAGAAAAAATCAGCTGGAGAGACAAGCCCGGGCCAGGGCCAGGGCGGAGGCCGAGGCCAAGGCAAGGGCAAAGGCGAACAACGGAGTTTCCGGCGATGACAAGAGCGCGGGTGCTTCGGCTGACAGTAGCAAGGTACAAGGCGGAGCAAGGCGAGGCACATACAACAATAACTACTACAACAACGGAGCATCAAGGAAGCAGCAACCCAGCATGCCGGGCAAATTCGGAGCTCCACAGAGGCAGCAACCCAACATGTCGTTGAACGGGGCGGCACCTGCAGAAGGCGTGGAGGCGCAGCCGGCACCCCAGCAGGCTCCTCTGCCGCCGCCACCGAGCCTAGATGACATCAATGAGTTCCCTTCCTTGAAGTAGTGCTAGCTAGATGACAACTGTCCTTCTTTTTACTATATCTTTCTGTGGTATATGGTTGGGTTTTATAAACAGAGTGTACTGTATCGATTATTATCTTTTTATTTTCTTGTTTTCGTATCAATGGATAAATTAATAAGAGTAAATAATGGTTCAAAAAAGTAAAATCTAATTATTTTCATGGTAAAGAAGGAAACATTTATCACTTTGTCGACTAGTTATTCAACAATAACTTTACAAAAAATTTCATACATATTGAAAATGTTCATTGCATTATTAAAATGCATTCGTCTGGTGAAGAAATTATGGGGTTTATTTTCTAAACTCCACAAAAAACTTGCCTTGATTATAACTTCAAAATTCAGATCGGCGGTACTTAGTGTCGCATGATTGCTACTATTTGACTAATTTATTGGTCGACTGAAAAGTAGCAAACAGACAAAAAGAACAATTCAGTATGCATTAGCTCCTCCCAAAACAAACTAGAGTTTCTAATATATTTTTCTTAGCTAAACTGTTATTAGTTGTTGGTGCCGAAATTCGAAGCATGGTACTAGGAAAGGAGGTGCAGGTGGACGGCTAAACCCTAGCTACTATCACCTTCCCCACCCCATCTCTCTCTTCTCCTTGCCGCCGGAGGAGGCCACCGAGCAAAGTTGTGCAGTTGACGATGGTGGTGAGGTCGTCTTCAGCTCGTCACTGGGTTCAGCATCGGCGACGTGATCATTATTTTCAGTAATGAAGATGGATGGCGAAAATTGCTGAAGCTAGAGCAAGGCTTGCAACGCCTGAATCTGACTCCTCCTCTGACTCCACCCGAGCCTCCTCTGGAGTTGACTCCTCCTCTGAATCCATTTCCTTGCCGATAAATGCACGTGATTTGTCAGATGAGCTCTTCTTATGGGATGAAGATTTTGAAGAAGACTTTGCGGATTTCTTCTTCTTCTTCTTCTTCTTTTTCTTCTTCTTTTCGTCAGAGTCATATACCTTCCTCTTCTTTTTTTTGGCTTCCTTTTTCCATTGAGGACATTCAGATATGTAATGGGCTGGCATATTGCGTTTGTGGCAGGTCCTTTTTTTGTGGTCACGAGTGAAAGTTTCAGCATTCTTCGAGCTGGATCTTGAAGACTTTCCGAAGCGGTTTTTCTTGGAGAACTTTTAAAACTTTGTCACAAAGCATTGCAACCACTTTGCCAAGGAAACATTTATCGTGTCGTCGAATAATTATTCAACGATGATTTTACAAAAAAAATCATACATATCAAAAAATGTTCATTGCATTACTAAAATTGATTCGTATAGTGAAGAAATTATGGTGTTTGTTTTCAAAACTCTAAAAAAAGATCTTGCACGGATTATAACGTCAGGTTTTAGACTGATGGTAGTTAGTGTCAAGTGATTTCTATCTTTTCCCTAATAATAAAGCACGGATTGAGTCTACTGGGTTCACCGCCGCGCCGGTTTTTCAAAAGAAAAAAACCTTTTTGTTTTCTGTATTCAACCCGCAGTCCCTAACTAAGTGGATCTGCATAAGCATTTTGATTTTGCAAATTAACCCCTGCATTTTGCTCTCCTTTCTTCATCTTATCCACCGGCTGGAAGGGGCGCACGCTCACCGTCTACACCCGCCGCGGGGACGCCGCGGCCGCCATGGCAACCTTTGACGCGGCCGTCTCCAGCCCGGACGCGGCGCCTGACCTCTGCTCGTCGCGCACCAGTACAACCAGCTCCTCCACCCGCTCGCCTCCGCGGACGGCACCGTCTTCCCCGTCCACCCGACCGCCGCCGCACGCCGCGTATTCATCAGCATGCTGGAGGCCAGGGCGCCCCCGTCCGAGGCCACCATCACCTTGCTCGCCTACGCCGTCGCTGCAGACGCCGAGGGTGCCTATGAAGCCTTCAGGCTCGTCTCCTCCATGCGACAGAAGTATGGCCTCGTGCCACGCCTCCGGTCCTACAGCCCCGTGCTTGCCGCGTTCCGGCGCGCCGAAGAGGCTAGCAAGGCCTACGCGGTCGAGTAAGTCTCCAAGCACTGATTTACATGTTCTGTCTGGCCATCCGTTTGTGGATGGTAAGCATTGCTATACCTGAGCTCCACTTTAAGTGCAGAGAAGATATCTTTCCATAGCTGACTAGTGAATATGCGATCGCTGTCAGAGATGATCAGTTTTGGGGGACCATGCAGCCTGATTATATTATCCACAAAGGACTGAGCTACACTGAGAACTGAGTAAGGATGAGATAGTGGTATGAAGTGGGAGTACTTGGTGAATCGATCCACTATTACCATTATCACATCTTTTCCTTGAGATTTGGGCATTCCTTCATTGAAGTCCATAGAGATGTGCTGCCAGGCCATATCAGCCACATGTAGTGGTTCAAATAGGCCTGGTTGCAAGCAATTTTCATGTTTAGACCTTTGACAAATAGGGCAGGCAGCAATGAAAGCTTCTACAACAGCCTTCAGTCCAGGACAATAAAAGATGGTTTTTACTCTATGATATGTTGCCCTTCTTCCAGAGTGGCCACCCACAGGAGAGCTGTGCAAGGCTACAATTAGTTTGTGTCTTAAATCAGGGATGTTACCTACATATATTTTCCCTTTGTACCTTATGATTCCAGCTGCTAGGGAATAGTCAGACATTGTGTTATCCTTTTGTAAAAGTAGTTTTTCCAATAAGTGCAAGCTACTAGGATCTTGTTGGTAACTTTCCACTAGATCTTCTGCCCATGCAGGGGTAGCTGCAGATATAGCCACGCATTTAGGTAGAACTCTTGACAAAGCATCAGCCACTTTGTTTTGGATTCCCTTTTTGTACTAAAAGGTGAAATTAAATTCCAACAACTTCATCATTAGTTTGTGTTGGACTCCTTCAGTGATTTTCTGATCAGTACTAAATTTCAGTGATTGTTGGTCATTTTGAATGATCAACTCTTTCCCCAACAAATAGTGCCTCCATCTTTTTAGTGCTTCCATCATTGTCAGGGCCTCTTTTTCATATGTAGACATTGCAACATTTCTTGGGCATAAAGAGGAACTAAAATAAGATATTGGTCTGCCTTGCTGCATTAAGACAGTCCCAATTCCCTTTCCTGATGCATCAGTTTCCAAAATGAATGGTTGGGAAAAATTTGGCAAAGCTAAAACAGGGGCAGAATCGAGGGCATGGTTAAGCTGTTGGAAACCTTGGGTATGATTAGGCAACCACTTGAAATTTCTCTTTTTGAGCAGATCATGCAGAGGTCTACAAATGACACCATATCCTTTGATAAATCTTTTGTAATATCCAACCAGACCAAGGAAACTTCTGAGTTTAGTGATGTTCTCAGGAACAAGCCATTTAGCTATAACAGAGATCTTTTGTGGATCTGTAGCCACTCCATTTGCACAAATAATATGCCCCAAATATTCTACCTTCTGAGCTGCAAACACACACTTGGATAATTTGGCATAGAGTTGATGTTCCCTTAAGAGATCCAACACCAACTTGATATGTTCCAAATGTTCTTTGAGATTTTTACTGAAGATTAATATATCATCAAAGAAAACCAACACAAATTTCCTCAAATAAGGACCAAATATGGTATTCATTAATTCTTGAAATGTGCCAGGAGCATTGGACAGGCCAAAGGGCATTACCAGAAACTCAAAATGGCACAAGAAAGTTCTAAAATTTGTTTTGTGAATATCTTCATGTGACATTCTGATTTGGTGATATCCTGACCTTAAATCCAATTTTGTGAAATAATTTGCTCCATGCAATTCATCCAAGAGATCTTCAATAACAGGTATAGGAAATTTGTTCTTAATTGTCAGATAATTCAGTTTTCTAAAGTCTGTGCAGCTCCTCACGGACCCATCTTTCTTTTTTACTAACAACACAGGGGCTGCAAATGGACTTTGACTGTGCCTGATGAGATGTGCAGCTAACAATTTTTTTATCTGCTCTTCCATCTCTTTGTTTTGGTTTTGTGGCACCCTGTAAGGTCTGACCTGTGGAGGAACAACACCTTCTACCAGAGGAATTTTTGTTGGGGAACGCGGTAATTTTAAAAAAAATCCTACGATCATGCAAGATCTATCTATGTGATGCATAGCAACGAGAGGGGAGAGCGTGTCCATGTACCCTCGTAGACCGAAAGCGAAAGCGTTATGACAACGCGGTTGATGTAGTCGTACGTCTTCGCGATTCGACAGATCTTAGCACCGAACGTATGGCACCTCCGCGATCAGCACACGTTCAGCTCGCGGACGTCCCTCGTACTCTTGATCCAGTTGAGGCCGAGGGAGAGTTTCGTCAGCATGATGGTGTGGTGACGGTGATGATGAAGTTACTGGCGCAGGGCTTCACCTAAGCACTACGACGATATGACCGAGGTGTGTAATTGTGGAGGGGGGCACCGCACACGGCTAAACAATGTCAACTTGTGTGTCCTAGGGTGCCCCTGCCCTTGTATATAAAGGATCAAGGGGAAGGCCGGCCAGCCCTTGGGCGCGCCAAGGAGGGAGGAGTCCTCCTCCTAGTAGGAGTAGGACTCCCCCATTCCGAGTCCAACTAGGAGGGGGAAGGGGGAATGAAGGATAGGGAGTAGGAGCAGGAAAGAGGGGCACTACAAGAAATATGTCAACTTGTGACCTTTAATATTGGTCACTGAATGGTCATTGTTTTTCATTTGCGACCTTTTTGTGACAAAAAATAGAAGGTCAAAAGCTGGCGGTTGTAAACTGAAATTAACGACCTTCTCAGTGAGAAGGTCATAGATGTTTACGACCAAAACAGAAGGCCGTTGAACTCGTGACCTTATGTTTTGGTCACTGGCTGTCTGCCCAGGTGAGGGAGTCCCGGATTAGGGGGTGTCCGGATGACCGGACTATGACCTTTGGCCGGACTCTTGGACTATGCAGATACAAGATTGAAGACTTCGTCCCGTGTCCGGATGGGACATTCCTTGGCGTGGAAGGCAAGCTTGGCGATACGATATGTAGATCTCCTCCCATTGTAACCGACTCTGTGTAACCCTAGCCCTCTCCTGTGTCTATATAAACCGGAGAGTTTTAGTCCGTAGGACGAACAACAATCATACCATAGGCTAGCTTCTAGGGTTTAGCCTCTCTAGTCTCGTGGTAGATCTACTCTTGTACTACCCATATCATCAATATTAATCAAGCAGGAGTAGGGTTTTACCTCCATCGAGAGGGCCCGAACCTGGGTAAAAACACCGTGTCTCTTGTCTCCTGTTACCATCCGCCTAGACGCACAGTTCGGGACCCCCTACCCGAGATCCTCCGGTTTTGACACCGACATTGGTGCTTTCATTGAGAGTTCCTCTGTGTCGTCATATTTAGGCCCGATGGCTTCTCCGATCATCAACAGCGATGCGGTCCAGGGTGAGACTTTTCTCCCCTGACAGATCTTCCTATTCAGCGGCTTTGCACTGTAGGACAATTCGCTTGGCCATCAGGAGCAGATTGAAAGCTACACCCCTGGCCATCAGGTCAGATTTGGAAGTTTGAACTACACAGCGGACATCCGCGGAGACTTGATCTTTGACGGATTCGAGCCACAGCCGAGCGCGCCGCACTGTCACGATGGGAACGATCTAGCTCTGCCACCGGACAGTGCCCAGAAGGCTGCTCAAGTGTCCGCTCCAACCCTTAGCTCGGAGCCGACTGCGCCGATCGAGGACGGGTGGCTGGACACCGCCTTGGGGGCCGCAATCTCTACGGCGATCGAGCTGAACACCAGTCTTGTCCTTCGCAAAGCTTGCGACTCCAAGGTGCCGGACTCCTTTCTGGATTCCGAGGCATCCGCACCCCTGCCGATCGAACCCGATTGGGTGCCAATCATGGAGTTCGTCGCCGCGGACATCTTTCAGCACTCGCCCTTTGGCGACATTCTGAATTCACTACAGTCTCTCTCTTTATCAGGAGAGCCCGGGCCGGATTATGGTCAGCAAGGTTGGGATGCGGACGACGAAGAAATTTGAAGCCCACCCACCACCCACTTCATAGCCACTATCGATGATTTAACCGACATGCTCGACTTCGACTCCGAAGACATCGACGGTATGGACAATGATGTAGGAGACGAACAGGAATCAGCGCCTATAGGGCACTGGACAACCACCTCATCTCACAATGTATACATGGTGGACACACCTAAAAGAAACTACTACGAGGAACAGAGGGACTCAACGAGGGATCGTTCCCTCGAAAAGCAATCAAAGCGGCGGCGTAAGCGACACGCCAAACCCCACCTCGACAGAGACCCAGTCGTAGAGCAGGGCGAACCGGCGGACGATGAACATGCCATCGAGCAACCGTCCGAACAGGGCAACTTGGGTAAACAAACCGAACAACCCGCCCCCGGTGAAGATGATAGTCCGGACGACCTCACGCCGGACGAGTTGTTGGAGCAGAAGAACCTCCACAAAAGGCTCATCACCACTGCGCGTAGCCTGAAAAAGCAGAAGCAGAAGCTCAAAACAGCGGAAGATGCACTCAGAATTAGATGGGGCAAAGTACTCAACACCGCAGACAAATACGGCGACAGTCGCCACACAAAGAGCTACCCGAAGCGAAAATTACTACCGGAATTCAATGAGGAGGCCTTAGAGCCCCCACAATCAAAAAATAAAGAAGATACCCGGTCGGATAAACAACCCCATGGCCAGCATAGAGCGGCAAGGGGCGCCACACTCAAGCCGGCACGCAAACCGCACAAGGATTCGCATCAAAAAGACGGGCCAGCCAGATCTATCTACGGGCCAAGAAAGCAAGCTCTAGTAAGCAATGCAACGCAACAAGTATCCGAACATCACGGCACACCCAAATATAGGGGTGCCGCACACCCCCTATGTTTCACCGATGAGGTGCTGGAACATGAATTTCCAGCGGGATTCAAACCCGTAAACACAGAGGCATACAACGGAACAACAGACCCCGGAGTCTGGATTGAGGACTATATCCTCCACATACACATGGCTAGAGGAGATGACCTCCACGCCATAAAATATTTACCCCACAAGCTCAAAGGGCCAGCCCGGCATTGGCTTAAAAGCCTTCCCGAAAACACCATAGGAAGTTGGGAAGAGCTCGAGGATGCTTTTCGGGAAAATTTTCAAGGGACTTATGTCCGACCTCCGGATGCAGCCGATCTAAGTCATATAACTCAACAAACCGTAGAGTCAGCCCGGAAACTCTGGAACAGATTTCTTACTAAAAAGAACCGGATAGTCGACTGTCCGGATGCCGAAGCCTTAGCAGCTTTCAAGCACAACGTCCGGGACGAATGGCTCGCCAGACACCTCGGCCAAGAAAAGCCAAGAACAATGGCCGCATTAACAAGCCTCATGACCCGCTTTTGCGCAGGAGAAGATAGTTGGTTGGCAAGGAGCAGCACCAGCGATCCAAGTACATCCGAATCTAGGGATGGAAACAGGAAACCGCGACATAGCAAGGACCAGCGCTGGACCAAGGGAAGCAGCCCGAAGAGCACGATAGTCAACGCCGGATTCAAAAGCTCTCAGCAGAATCAGAAAAAGCCGCCCCCAAGGATAATAGGGACGAGCTATCCAACCTCAACAAAATCTTGGACAAAATATGCCAAATCCACAGTACTCCCGAGAGGCCTACAAACCACACCCACAGAGATTGTTGGGTCTTCAAGCAATCCGACAAACTTAACGCCGAACACAAGGGGCTCGACAGACCAAGCGAGGACGACGATGAACCCCACAAGCAGAGCACCGGAGAACAAAATAAGTTCCCGCAAGAAGTCAAAACAGTAAATTCACTTCACGTGACAAAAGGGAAAAACAGAGTGGCGCCTATGGAGATACACGCCATATGGCCTGTCCCAAAGGAGTCCCGCCACTGGTTGTTATAACCAATCACCTTCGATCATCATGATTACTCTAGAAGTATCCGGAACGCAGGCTGGACTGCCTTGGTATTAGATCCGATAATTGATGGACTCCACTTTACACAAGTCCTAATGGACGGCGGCAGCGATCTAAACCTGCTATACCAGGACACAATCCGCAAAATGGGGATAAACCCAACAATAATTCGCCATGGCAACACTTCCTTTCAAGGGGTAACGCCAGGCCCAGATACCCGTTGTACGGGTTCCCTCTTATTAGAAGTTGTCTTCGTCTCCCCCGACAACTTCCGAAGCGAAAAGCTAACCTTCCACATCGCCCCAATCATAAGTAGCTATCAAGCACTACTAGGACGCGAAGCTTTCGCCCGCTTTAACGCAATACCGCATTATGCATCCCTTACACTTAAAATGCCCGGTCCGCGAGGCATCATCTCATTAAAGGGAAATATCGAGTGTTCCTCGAGCGCAGAAGATGGTGCGGCCGCCTTGACAGCCGCATACTAAACCATCTTTACTAGTTAAAGCACCTAAATAGGTCGTTCAAGACCCCGGACATGGTTAGACGAGTCCAGCATAAACATACAAAGGCTTACTAGCCGCATACCCCTGTACAAGGGGCTCGACGCGTTTACACCAAGAGACAATAAAGCTCAATTCTACCCATTTTCTGAATTATACTTTGTTTATTTAATATAACATAGATTTTTCACACGATTGTTTTCAACTAAGTTCCTCTCTTTTACAGATGAGAACTGTGCTACACCCGTCCAGGATACGGCACAACGGAGACACAGGCGCAGACATGCAGTAGGGACCCGTTCCAAGGATTCTTTTCAGATTAAGACCCTGCGTAAACCTTTTTTACTGTCTCTTGTTGATACACATCCCCCGGTTTCTTGTTATAACCGAGGAGGAGGCTGGCGTCTTGGCATGTGGCCACGTCAGAAATTTGCGCGTACCTGGACACCAGGGGCTTCTTACCAAGGGCTTTTGTTCAACCCGTTTTCATAAAGACCGAATACCTTAGGGAGTGTTCGGCGTCACGAGTTTAGCCTTATATGCATCAGCTCCGAATCATGTCTTTGGTCAAATGTTGGGTTTGCCCGGCTCCTGTGTTTTGCTGCCTTATGTTCCGCTCTATCAGCTAAGGCGGCACCAGGAGAACTACTGGGATTGTGCCCCGGTTCGGCCAGGCGAGCACCTCAGTAGAGAAAGCCGAAAACTGACTGTCATGATATAGCGCGAGACTGGTCAACCACTCGATGACTTGCCGAAATCTTTAGTATTCCTCCGCATTAACGAAGGGTCGTTTCCCAGTCAGGCACACACGCGCCCCGAATTCGGGTGAGCGCGGTGCCCCTAGGGGCTATATAGTAGCCCCACTGTCAACCTCCTATGGCTAAGTGAAAGTGATAATGCATTATAGTCCGGTTGCCTAGTTCGCTGCGCTATCACCTCCTTAATAGGACCAAGACGTTGGATCAAGTGTGAAAATGCGCCTTCTGCGAACACCCCCGCATTATATGCATGGGGGCTGAAGCCAACGACTGCCATCTTTCAGGTTATATACACATATACATTAACGGCTGCACATGAGGTATTCTAATTCTTTAAAGCACAAGTATAAAAAGCTTTTATATTCCATCGAAACATTATTTTACAATAATACACGTTATTCGAACATAACATCCTTCGAGCACCGCGTCTCTATTAAACGAGCGCCCTGCAGAACTTCCTCAAAATAGCACCGCACCAAGGAACTGCTGCACCAAGCTAAAATAACTCTTCGGCTCGGGCCCTTTCGGCCACAGATGACTCACGACATGCTTCATGGCGAGTCCGGATAACCTGTTCAGCTCCGCCCATGCGGCCAAACGATCGGATACCAAAAGTGGGCGCTCTGGATTGTGGAACTGCGACCAAAAAAGTTCTTCCAATTCGTGGTCATTTCGATCCCGGAAGTGTTCGGTCGCGTCCGCGACACTCGCCGCCAAATCCAGATAAGTGTTCGCCGCACTCCACTTCCGGTCAAACGGAGCATACTTAGGATCCCCAAACTTCATTTGCAGCATATAGGGCTTTCCAGCCGTGATATCTCCAGCCTGACGTAGCTCCTCCTTCATAGCTCTCATCGCAGAGCGAGTATCCTTGGCCTCGGTAGTGACCTTTTCTAGTTCCTTCTGTGCCACCCTATCTTCTTTTTCAAGAAGCTTGCAGCGGTCGGCAGCATTCTTCAATTTTACAGCCATCTTGGCCATTTCCTTCTTGCTCTGGCAGTGAGCAGCCTATTCGGCTTTTAGCTCTTCATCCGCCTTTAAGGCAGCTGCATCGCTTTTCCTGGCTTGCTCCTTGGCTCGGGCAAGTTCCGCTCGAAGGTTCTCCATGGCAGCGGCACCATCTGCATTAAGCACACATGTTATAAGGTACAAGCATCAAGCTCCTCTTACCAGATGTCTTCAGAGACATTACATACCTTGTGCCTCGTCCAACCGCTCGTTGACAAGCGCGATGTCAGCATCTGCCACGTCAAGTTGCCACTTTAGCTCGGCAAATTCATCAGTCCGACTAACCACTGAACACTTCGCCACCTACATAGGAAAGGTGACATATTATACCTGGGATTATGATCCTCTGCGCGCCGTCATTTTTGACAATGCATAGAGTCTCATGGGCTACTATCTATACAGGGCGCATTTTATATATGCGGATCTGTCAAAAGGTACATCATTTCACGTACCTCAAAACCTGTCAGTAAACTCCTGGCAGCCTCGAACAATCCGCTTTCCACGAATGAAATCCTTCTAATCACCGTATTCGTCAACACACGATGTTCTTCTGAGATAGACGCTCGCCCGAGCAGATCCTTCAGCTCCTCCGACCGTGCACCGGACAGTGTCGGACTCGTCCGAAGACCTTTTTCGAAGGCCAGATTCGGAGAAACCCTCCGAGACGACACCTCGGGGTCGCCCGCCTCGCAAGACGGTACAGCTGGGGGAGGCGTTCCGCTCTCCATCATCTCCGGACGAAGATCCCCTGAAGATGAGCACTGCTGAGAAGGGTTGAGATGCGAACTACAAGGTAAAATTTCAGTTATCTTCCTCAGAAATAAAACAGGGATGTCTCTCATTTTAAAATCCCTCTCTTTACTTACAGCTGGGTGGAGAGCTGATCCCCTTGGGGGCGCAATGCGGCCGGGGCACCCTCCGGCGCTGGACCCTCTGAAGAAGATTTCTTCCCCCGCTTTGAGGCGCCATCGCCTCCGGGTCTTCAGAGGCGGTCCTCTTCTTTCCCTGGATAGAGGAATTCTCGATTCCTCCTTCCCGACAGCCTCCTTCATGGAGGCGGTAGCTTCTTTGTTCCCCTCTTCGCCTTCTTCCAAAGGCGCAATCTCCAGCATCCTGGTTAACACGGCATCCGGCGTGGTCTCAGAGAGGGGGGCCGGACACCTAATAAGCTTTGCTTTCTCTATCCACTCCTGTTTAAAGGATAGCTCTTTTAAGGGCAATTTTATGATAAATGTATGCATAGCGTGTCCAGGTACAGGGCTACTTACTTGAGTATCCGGGCAATTGCAGCTCAGACCTGCGTCCTCGGACAAGTCCGGACACATTGCTTGTGATCCGAAGAACAATTTGTACATATCCACGGGCGTCGTTCCCATAAAATCTTGGAGAGCTCGTGGTCCTTCCGGATTAAACTCCCACAGACGGAGGGGACGTCGTTTGTAGGGTAGGACGCGACGAATCAACATAACCTGCATCACTACGGGCAGATTGATATCTCTTTCTAGGAGATCTCGAATGCGGCCCTGCAACAAGGGCACGTCCTTGGACGGCCCCAGTTAAGCCCTTTATTGACCCATGACGCCAGTTGTGGTGGGGAGGCCCAAGCGAAAGGCAGGAGGCGCCACCCATTTGGTGCCCCTGGGAGCTGTGATATAAAACCACTCTTGTTGCCACAAGCTGAACTCCTCTTGAAAAGGGCCCTCGGGCCATGGAGCATCGGCAACCTTGCTTATAACAACACCTCCGCACTCCGCGTGCTGCCCCTCGATCATCTTCGGCTCTACTTTGAAGGTTTTGAGCCACAATCCGAAGTAAGGAGTAATATGGAGGAAGGCCTCGCACACGACAATGAACGATGAGATATGAAGGATGGACTCCGGAGCTAAGTCATGAAATTCCAGCCCGTAGTAAAACATGAGCCCCCTCACGAAGGGGTCAATCGGGAAGCCTAGCCCCCGAAGGAAGTGAGACGCGAACACCACGCTCTCACCGGGCTTGGGAGTGGGAATGACTTGCCCGTAAGCAGGCAGCCTATGCAAGATTTCGCTGGTTAGATACCTGGCATCTCTTAGCTTTAACACGTCTTCTTCCGTAATGGAGGAAGGCATCCACCGGCCTTGAAGGTCGGAGCTGGACATCGTCGAAGGTCCAAAGCGCGTGAATCTGGAGCTTTAGGTGTTGGAACTCAAGGCGAGAGGCGGATTTGATTGGGATTGAAAGAAAGGGGTCGAGCCTTGGTCTCTTTATAAAGAGGTTGAATACCAAGAGCCCTCCCCGTGACCGTTTGGGACTCACTTTCGATTAAAGAGGTATACCAATGGCACGGTTGGGTTAACCACGCCCGTATTGATGAGAATCCCGGAATAAGGGGACACGATCTCTGCTTTGAAAAGACGTGCCAAGGAAACCACCTTGCTAAACGCGCTGAGGTGGGACAGTAAAATGATTCGAATAAAGGCTTGGCCGTGGCATGATGTCACGCTGTGGAATACATCCGCAGATTAGATTTGTAGAAATATTATTCTCTCTACGGTGGTATGTGGAACTTATTTTGCAGAGCCGGACACTATCCTTGTGTTCAACATCTTCTATGAAGTATTCGGAGGAGGAACCCGCCTTGCAATGCCGAAGACAATTTGCGCGCCGGACTCGTCGTCATTGAAGCCTGGTTCAGGGGCTACTGAGGGTGTCCCGGATTAGGGGGTGTCCGGATGACTGGACTATAACCTTTGGCCGGACTCCTGGACTATGAAGATACAAGATTGAAGACTTCGTCTCGTGTCTGAATGGGACATTCCTTGGCGTGGAAGGCAAGCTTGGCGATACGATATGTAGATCTCCTCCCATTGTAACCGACTTTGTGTAACCCTAGCCCTCTCCGGTGTCTAAATAAACCGGAGAGTTTTAGTCCGTAGGACAAACAACAATCATACCATAGGCTAGCTTCTAGGGTTTAGCCTCTCTGATCTCGTGGTAGATCTACTCTTGTACTACCCATATCATCAATATTAATCAAGCAGGAGTAGGGTTTTACCTCCATCGAGAGGGCCCGAACCTGGGTAAAAACATCGTGTCCCTTGTCTCCTGTTACCATCCGCCTAGACACATTGTTCTGGACCCCCTACCCGAGATCTGCCGGTTTTGACACCGACACCAGGCCACGTCGGATCCGACGTGGCTAAATTGTGACCAATTGAAAAGGTCACTGACAAGATTCAGCCCGGTCCGATTGGGTGTTTTACATGGGCCAGTCCCAACAATTAGCCAATTTATGATTTTTTCCTTGATGTTTTTGGGCCTTTTCTATCATGGGCCCTTACCTTTCCACATAGTTTGTTTCCTTTTTGTTTCTATTTTCTATTTGAGTCAAGGCCTGCTTATAGTACTTCTGAATAGCTTTTCAGCCCATGTTATTGTACAAGCATATTTGGGTCATGGCCACTATCAGGTCCAGTAAGAACATTTTCTGGAGAATTTAATGTTCAAGTAAAATGTACACAACACATTACAGGAAAATAACACATACAACAGCAGATAAAATTTAATTTCACTCCTACAGCTCACTACATCATAGTACATGGCAATCATTCAAAATAGGCCGCCACACGCCATGGAAGCAAAATAAACAGTACTGCTCTAGGAAGAAAAATAAACAGTACTAGGCAGTACTGTTTACTAGGCAGTAGACGAGTACATCTCATTTCAGATAAACAGTACTGCTCTTGGAAGCAAAATAGGCCGCCACATGCCATGGTGCGCCATCTTACTCGATCTAGCCCCAAGTAACCAGCAGCGCTGCTTGCTCCCTTGGCCCAGCTCCTTGCTGCCGAGAATGGACGAGACTCGGATGCGGAGCTCCCTGCACATGACATATTGTGTCAATGCTTGCAGCAATAGAAGGAACTCACATACCATAGAACTTGCACAGTAGTGTATCAACACCCCAAAGATTTGACTGAATTGACCTGTAATATAACCAAGTTAGAGCTGGCAGAAGTTGCAGGTAAATAAACAGCCATAGAGCTAACATGTTGTATTTCTATAGAAAGAAGCATCAACTCACTATTCTACACAAAAGCTAGCCAATACATGCACAGACACCAGAACGGTACATAGAATGAAGCACAGGGGTAGTACTTGCTACCCTGACATTTTAGGCATTCTAGTGTTTAGGAGATTTGACTTCCAGCAGAAAATTAAGTCTATCAACAACCCTAGCTAATAATAGCAAATTAAACTGTATACTACCAGTCAAGACACAAACTGCTAGTCCTGATATGAAGTGCAAGCATCTTCAATAGTTGAATCTAACACATAGTCATATATGAACCAATAGTAAGGGGGGGGGGAGAACATGGAACGGTGAGGTTATACCTTATATTCTTGAGCCTCTCAAGGTCATCCTTGAGCTTCATGTTGACGGCGTTGGAGACGACCTAGGAGAACCTCACGTCCTTGTAGTCCTTCTTCCTGTTCAGGAACCAGCCTGACACCTTGAACTGGCGCGGGATGTGCACCACCACCATTAGAGTACATACACTAATTACATATTAATACAAAGGGCCAATAGCAGCCATGCTAAAATCCCTATGAATGTTCATAGGAAAGCTTTATAAGCATATGAAAGTTCCAATTTGATCAAAATTTCTACTAGAGTACCAGTGTTACAATTTATTTAACACGATGACCACCACTGTCACAACATGATGTTTATATGATATCTTAAGTGATCTTAAATACCTAGCAACAAAGTCTACTGCAACATCTCAGTCAATTAAATCACATACGGTTGTGGGACTACGATTAACCAAAACAGTGCAAATCAATCTATTATAAGACAAAATAATGCTCATTTAAGAAAATATCAGCACCAAGCACTCATTCAACTGCACCAAATTAATAGTACCATAATCTGTATGGTTAATGTTCAAACACACATGTGAAATCATATTGTCAAATGCATGCACATATACCACTAATATCTTTGCAGCAACATTTGCCCACCATTTTACAAATAATCAAGCTACACAATATTACTATGTTATAAATTAGACATGGGTTAGACAGAGTAATGTTTTGTGTCAGGATCAGATTGCATTGCAGGACTACAGTATATAGGAGATCCAGGCTTGGATAAAGCAATACTACTTCAGAAGCAGAACAAGACAACATCACTAAGAAGATAATAAGAACCAAGTTGTTGTTGGACGACTGACAAACAGCATCTTACAGAGGCAATTCTGATTTCTGGTTGAGCAGCACATTAACCATTAGCATGTGATGATATGCATCATAGTTTGAACATGGTATAGCCTGGGAATTTTTAGTTATTTTATACAGCTGGTGTTGTGTTGATGATGTCGAAATCGCCTGAAAATTCAACAAGGAACAGAGCATGATCAGAAACCCAGTTTTTGTATATCAAAGTATGAACCAGGTAACACAATGAGAAATGTGGTGCTAGATACCAGGGTCCATGATACTCAGGCAGCAGACTTGGAAGTATTTACCACATGCAATTCCCATATCAACATTGTCTGGAAATCAAACATTCGGTGCTGTTACTTTTGAACAACATATTATTAAGACAACAAAAAAGTTTGACATGATTATGACTGCTTTACCATCTTATTCACAATTTCAAACTATTTATTAGCTTTCTACTGCAATTTCAAGAACATATCGATAACGACAGAATAGACCTCCATGAACAAATGCTGACCCAATCATACTATTTTCGTTAGAAGAGAGGGATTGTGTGAGGCAATTTAGGCCAAGCAAGCATCCACCCCACTCCACTCCAGTCGGCCTCGCAATGATCTTCGTTGAGGGCAAATCAGTCAGTAATCATAGCAGTAGCAGCACGCTTTGGTTGAACAAGGCCGCGTGGTGAAGCGGCCACACCTACTACCACTGCTGGCTAATGAAGAAAATCCATAATGCGCTTTGCAAAGCGGGAGGGTCGATCCCCAAGCTACGAGATCGATACTACTAGCATCACCACATCAGCAACAAGTAGCTAATAAGGCCACTGCCCTCTGCCTGCGCAGCGCACCTACCGGTGTTTCTTCTTGGTTGGTGGCGGGGTGGCAGGGGGATGAGATCTAGCAGCTGCACGCAACTTAATCGCAGCCGGAAGCAAAGCGAAGCAAAAAGGGGGGCGGTTTCCTACGCGATGAGATGCGCTGGAGACGGCTGGACGATTTTACCATGACGCGGGTGCCCTCGGCAGCGAAGACGAGCATGGCGGAGAGGATGCCGAGGAAGCCGACGAGCGCGCACACCACCACCGCCTTCTTGCAACTCATGGCTCGCCTCCTCGCCCGCCGGATCTGCAGCCTTCCCCCTCCCCGATTCAAGCTCCACCAGCACTCACCTGCAATAGCAAGCGAGCGAGCCAACTGCTCGAATTGGCGCGGGCACGGGGTAGCAGGTCACGGGTGCGGCCCCGCGGAGCGAGACTCTCCTGGCCGCCGCGGTGCGGCCCCTCGACGCCGCGGAGGCGGTTGAGAAGGAGGGGAACTTCACCGAGGAGGCAGTGGCGAGGGCGGGCGAGGCGGAGGCCTTGAGCGCGAACGCCATGGGTGCGAGGGAGGGGAGGAAGGAAGGGTCGACAGTGGCAGCAGCGGTGTGCGCGCGGGGTTGGGTTGAATTGGGCCAGGGTGAGGGGAGGGCGTGGTAGTGTGCGGTGGCGGCGTGGGTCGTCGATGGTGAGGGATGGGCGTCGGCTGCGGGAGTGGACAGGAGGGGTGGGGGATGGATCTGGTTCTGGATGGGGGAGCAGGGCTGGAGGGGCGGCAGAGGAGGGATTTGGATCGGGGAGAGGAGGGGCGGTAGTGCCCTAGGGTTTCTCGGGAAGGAGGGGATCAAGAGACGCAGGATCAGTAGGGAGGACGGCTCAGATCGAATAAAGGGGGTGATCCATGGGCTGCGTCCTGATTGGTTAAAAAATGAGCTATTAAAAATTACTTTATAGTTAGTTCAAATAAACCAATATTTTGTACATGTGTGTATTTAGGGATTACAAACAATGTTGATTTGGGAGGTTTTCATTTTTTTTGCTCAAAAGAACCATTTTCCATTTTCCGAGTGACCAAAATGTGTTTTTTGTGAAGGAACTACCATACATTTGTTGCAAAATGGCACTAAATCATTTTTCTAAAATATTAGTCCATATTTAATGTATAATTGACCAAACATTTCGGTGTCAAAAGTTTTGATCCACCTCTGGTGAAAAAGACAAATTTCCGCCGATTCAGCAGGAAGCGGGTCAAATTTGAACTGAAGCTACCTCGTAGTTTGCTCTATATTTTTCCAAAAATCATTTCTAGGTAAAAAGTATCTATTTAATCACAGAAACACCAAAAGAAATTGAAGATTAAACCACTAACTAGGAACGGTCATTCCCGCCGTTTTGACCGCATTTTGAAACGGGCACAAAAAAATCAAAAAAAATAAAAAAATTGGAAAACCTTCGCATTGTGTCATTATATGTGACCAAGTTACCATGAAAAATAATAAACTTGTAATACAACAATTCTTTTAAAAAAGTGTTGTCATAAATAAGCTATCATGCGTGAAGATTCATGGCTTTCAAGCCAAATGATCAAGCTTATGGCCACATTGATGGCATAGTTTGTTCAAATGATCTCATATTGTGCACAAGGGTGCATCTTGAAATTCAAAACAATGTTGCCTAAGGGAGTTTTCATTTTCTTTGCACGGAAAATTCATTTTCCATTTTCCGAGTGCCTGAAATGAGTTTTTTTTGTGAAGGACCTACCATATATTTGTTGCAAAATTGGACCAAATCAATTTTCTAAAATACTAGGCCATATTTAATGCACAATTTACAAAATGGTTGGGTGTCAAATGTTTTGATCCACCTCTAGTGAAAAAGACAAATTCCCGCCGATTCAGAAGGAGGCGGGTCAAATTTGAACTGCCGCTGCCTCATAGTTTGCTCTTTATTTTTTCCTAAAATCATTTCTAGGTCCATAAGTATCTATTTAATCAGAGAAACATCAAAAGTTTTCCAAGATTCAACCACTAGCTAGGAACGGTCATTCCCGCCGTTTTGACTGCATTTTGAAACGGGCATAATTATTTTAGAAAAATGATAAAATTGGAAAACCTTCGCATTGTGTCATTATATGTGACCAAGTTACCATGAAAAATAATAAACTAGTAATACGAAAATTCTTTTAAAAAAGTGTTCTAAAAAATGAGCTATCATGCGTGAAGATTCATGGTTTTCAAGCCAAATGATCAAGCTTATGACCACACTCATGGCATAGTTTGTTCAAATGATATCATATTGTGCACAAGGGTGCATCTTGGAATTCCAAACAATGTTGCCTAAGCGAGTTTTCATTTTTTTGCACGGAAAATTCATTTTCCATTTTCCGAGTGCCTGAAATGAGTTTTTTTTATGAAGGACCTACCATATATTTGTTGCAAAATTGGACCAAATCAATTTTCTAAAATACTAGGCCATATTTAATGCACAATTGACAAAATGGTTGGGTGTCAAAAGTTTTGATCCACCTCTGGTGAAAAAGACAAATTCCCGCCGATTCAGTAGGAAGCGGGTCAAATTTGAACTGCAGCTGCGTCATAGTTTGCTATTTTTTTCCAAAAATCATTTCTAGTTACATAAGTACCTATTTAATCATAAATACATGGTTTGGTGGCGATACGTCGACGTTTGGACGGTGGCTGAGGGCCCCAACTCTAGAGCGCGTAAACTTACATGCCCGCCGCGTGGTCACCATGTGACCGTGGCATTGCCATGTGTTCTGGGCGGCCTAGGCATGTCTAGTGGGTTGGGCACTCCCCAGGTAGGTTCTAGGAAAAAAAACACAACATACGATTCTCAAGAGGAGACCGATCGATGCTCAAACATGAATAAGCAGCCAAGTGTTTGATTAGTGGTACGGGAAATGCACATGGCTAATGGGTGTGAGTTTTGGCTGAGGATGATCAGGTACTAAGAAGACCATCTTCACAAATTTTCAACTCAAAAGGAGGAGCCTAGGTGGTACTTGCTTTGCAAACTACCACACTGGACATAAATACGAATGTTGAAGATGTGCTCAAAATAATGAATGGATTGAGCTGGAATTTGGTGGAGGATGGTTATTTGGGCATAGGAAAGCAATGTAGAAAATGGATACCATTTGGACATGCCAAAGTGGTACTTCCTTCACAAAGTGTTTTTCTGAACAGAATAGGAAAATGAATATTTTTGAACTATTCAAGGAAGGTTTTTTACATATTTGACGAATATATGACCCAAAGAATTTATGAGATTTTTTTGGGAATTTTGGGAATGACAAAAATGTAGGTTGCTTCACAACCTAGGGCAAAAAAACTGCCACATGGACATGACACATAGGCAAAACTGATGAGGTGGCGCCTAGTCATAGCAACCCACCACAATTTACAAGGTTATGACCATCTACATTGGTCATGATCAGCTAGAAATAAGGCATCGGACCAGTGCTATCTGCTTTATGACCATTTCGTGTAAGGAAATTACGACCTTTCTGACCAAAATGGTCGTTATAGTTTAGGGTTTGGAGCCTCCCGAACAGCTTTTGACCAATTGGTCTGAAATGGTCATAGATCTATGACCAATTCTTCCAGGGTCACTGACAGAAGGTCACTACACCTCCTGGGCTGCTGCCGGCCCCTCTCTCTCCCCTAAGGCCCACTAAGGCCCAATACTTCCTCGGGGGGTTCCGGTAACCCCTCGGGCACTCCGGTTTTCTCCGAAATCACCCGGAACACTTCCGGTGTCCGAATTTAGCCGTCCGATATATCAATCTTTATGTCTCGACCATTTCGAGACTCCTCGTCATTTTCATGATCACATCCGGGACTCCTAACTACGTTCGGTACATCAAAACACATAAACTCATAATACCAATCGTCATCGAACGTTAAGCGTGCGGACCCTATGGGTTCGAGAACTATGTAGACATGACTGAGACACATCTCCGATCAATAACAAATAGCGGAACCTGGATGCTCATATTGGTTCCTACATATTCTACAAAGATCTTTATCGGTCAAACCGCATAACAACATACATTGTTCCCTTTGTCATTGGTATGTTACTTGCCCGAGATTCGATCGTCGGTATCTCAATACCTAGTTCAATCTTGTTACCGGCAAGTCTCTTTACTTGTTCCGTAATACTTCATCCCGCAACTAACTCATTAGTCACAATGCTTGCAAGGCTTATAGTGATGAGTATTACCGAGAGGGCCCAGAGCTATCTCTCTGAAACACGGTGTGACAAATCCTAATCTCGATCTATGCCAACCAACAAACACCTTCGGAGACACACCTGTAGAGTACATTTATAATCACCCTTTTACTTGTGACGTTTGGTAGCACACAAAGTGTTCCTTCGGTATTCGGGAGTTGCATAATCTCATAGTCTGAGGAACTTGTATAAGTCATGAAGAAAGAAGTAGCAATGAAACTAACACGATCATAATGGTAAGCTAACAGATGGGTCATGTCCATCACATCATTCTCCTAATGATATGATCCTGTTCATCAAATGACAACACATGTCTATGGTTAGGAAACTTAACCATCTTTGATTAACAAGCTAGTCAAGTAGAGGCATACTAGGGACTATATGTTTTGTCTATGTATTCACACATGTACTAAGTTTCTGGTTAATACAATTCTAGCATGAGTAATAAACATTTATCATGAATTAAGGAAATAAATAATAACTTTATTATTGCCTCTAGGGCATATTTCCTTCAGTCTCCTACTTGCACTAGATTCAATAATCTAGATTACATAGTAATGATTCTAACACCCATGAAGCTTTGGTGTTGATCATGTTTTGCTCATGAGAGAGGCTTAGTTAACGGGTCTGCAACATTCAGATCCGTGTGTATCTTGCAAATCTCTATGTCCCCTTCCGACACTTGATGACGAATGGAATTGAAGCGTCTCTTGATGTGCTTGGTTCTCTTGTGAAATCTGGATTCCATTGCCAAGGCAATTGCACCAGTATTGTCACAAAAGATTTTCATTGGACCTGATGCACTAGGTATGACACCTAGATCGGATATGAACTCCTTCATCCAAAATCCTTCATTCGCTGCTTCCGAAGCAGCAATGTACTCCACTTCACACATAGATCCCGCCACGGCGCTCTGCTTGGAACTGCACCAACTGACAGCTCCTCCATTCAATAAAATTACGTATCCGGTTTGCCACTTAGAGTCATCCGGATCAGTGTCAAAGCTTGCATTGATGTAACCATTTACGATGAGCTCTTTTTCACCTCCATAAACGAGAAACATATCCTTAGTCCTTTTCAGGTATTTCAGGATGTTCTTGACCGCTGTCCAGTGCTCCACTCCACGATTACTTTGGTACCTCCCTGCTATGCTTATAGCAAGACATACATCAAGTCTGGTACACAACATTGCATACATGATAGAACCTATGGCTGTAGCATAGGGAATGACTTTCATTTTCTCTCTATCTTCTACGGTGGTCGGGCTTTGAGTCTGACTCAACTTCACACCTTGTAACACAGGCAAGAACCCTTTCTTTGACTAATCCATTTTGAACTTCTTCAAAACTTTATCAAGGTATGTGCTTTGTGAAAGTCCAATTAAGCGTGTTGATCTATCTCTATAGATCTTGATGCCCAATACGTAAGCAGCTTCTCAAAGGTCTTTCATAGAAAAACTCTTATTCCGGTATCCCTTTATGCTATCCAGAAATTCTATATCATTTCCAATCACAATATGTCAACTACATATAAGATCAGAAATGCTACAGAGCTCCCACTCACTTTCTTGTAAATACAGGCTTCTCCAAAAGTCTGTATAAAACCATACACTTTGATAACACTATCAAAGTGTTTATTCCAACTCCGAGAGGCTTGCACCAGTCCATAAATGGATCGCTGGAGCTTGCACACTTTGCTAGCACCCTTTGGATCGACCAAACCTTCCGGTTGCAACATATACAACTCTTCTTCTAGAAATCCATTCAGGAATGCAGTTTTGACATCCATTTGCCAAATTTCATAATCATAAAATGCAGCAATTGCTAACATGATTTGGACAGACTTAAGCATCTCTACGGGCGAGAAAGTCTCATCGTAGTCAACTCCTTGAACTTGTCGAAAACCTTTTGCAACAAGTCGAGCTTTGTAAATAGTAACATTACCGTCTGCATCGGTCCTCTTCTTAAACATCCATATATTTTCTATGGCTTGCCTATCATCGGGAAAGTCCACCAAAGTACACACTTTGTTCTTATACATGGATCCCATCTCAGCTTTCATGGGCTCAAGCCATTTCGTGGAATCTGGGCTCATCATCGCTTCCTCATAGTTCGTAGGTTCATCATGGTCTACTAACATGACTTCCAGAACAGGATTACCGTACCACTCTGGTGCGGATCTTACTCTGGAAGACCTACGAGGTTCGGTAATAGCTTGATCTGAAGCTTCATGATCATCATCATTAGTTTCCTCACTAATTGGTGTAGGAATCACTGGAACTAATTTATGTGATGAACTACTTTCCAATAAGGGAGAAGGTACAATTACCTCATCAAGTTCTACTTTCTTCCCACTCATTTCTTTCGAGAGAAACTCCTTCTCTAGATAGGATCCATTCTTAGCAACAAAGATTTTTCCTTCAGATCTGTGATAGAAGGTGTACCCAACAGTTTCCTTTGGGTATCCTATGAAAACGCACTTCTCCGATTTGGGTTCAAGCTTATCAGGTTGAAGCTTTTTCACATAAGCATCGCAGCCCCAAACATTAAGAAACGACAACTTTGGTTTCTTGCCAAACCATAGTTCATAAGGTGTCGTCTCAACGGATTTTGATGGTGCCCTATTTAAAGTGAATGCAATCATCTCTAAAGCATAACCCCAAAACGATATCGGTAAATCAATAAGAGACATCATAGATCGCACCATATCTAATGAAGTACGGTTACGACATTCGGACACACCATTTTGCTGTGGTGTTCCAGGTGGCATTAATTGTGAAACTATCCCATGTTGTTTCAAATGAAGACCAAACTCGTAACTCAAATATTCCCCTCCACGATCAGATCGCAGAAACTTTATTTTCTTGTTATGATGATTTTCCACTTCACTCTGAAATTCCTTGAACTTTTCAAATGTTTTAGACTTATGCTTCATCAAGTAGATATAACCATATCTGATCAAATCATCTGTGAAGGTAAGAAAATAACGATACCCACCACAAGCATCAATACTCATTGGACCGTATACATCAGTATGTATTATTTCCAACAAGTCAGTAGCTCGTTCCGTTGTTCCGGAGAACGGAGTTTTAGTCATCTTGCCCATAAGGCACGATTTGCAAGCACCAAGTGATTCATAATCAAGTGATTCCAGAAGTCCATCAGCATGGAGTTTCTTCATGCGCTTTACATCGATATGACCCAAACGGCAGTGCCACAAATAAGTTGCACTATCATTATTAAACTTCAATCTTTTGGCTTCAACACTATGAATATGTGTATCACTACTATCGAGATTTAACAGAAATAGACCACTCAGCAGGGGTGCATGACCATAAAAGATATTACTCATATAAATAGAACAACCATTATTCTCTGATTTAAATGAATAACCGTCTCACATTAAACAAGATCCATATATAATGTTCATGCTCAACGCTGGCACCAAATAGCAATTATTCAGGTCTAAAACTAATCCCAATGGTAGATGTAGAGGTAGTGTGCCGACCGCGGTCACATCCACTTTGGAACCATTTCCCACGCGTATCGTCACCTTGTCCTTAGCCAATCTTTGCTTAATCTGTAGCCCCTGTTCCGAGTTGCAAATATGAGCAACAGAACCAGTATCAAATACCCAGGCACTACTACGAGCATTAGTTAAGTACACATCAAAAACATGTATATCAAATATACCATTCACTTTGCCATCCTTCTTATCCGCCAAATACTTGGGGCAGTTCCGCTTCCAGTGACCAGTCCCTTTGAAGTAGAAGCACTTAGTTTCAGGCTTAGGTCCAGACTTGGGTTTCTTCTCTTGGGCAGCAACCTTTTTGTTGTTCTTCTTGAAGTTCCCTTTCTTCCCTTTGCCCTTTTTCTTGAAACTAGTGGTCTTATTGACCATCAACACTTGATGCTCCTTTTTGATTTCTACCTCCGCAGCCTTCAGCATCGCAAAGAGCTCGGGAATAGTATTTTCCATCCCTTGCATATTATAGTTCATCACGAAGCCTTTATAGCTTGGTGGAAGTGATTGATGAACTCTGTCAATGACACAATCAACTGGAAGATCAACTCCCAGCTGAGTCAAGTGATCATGATACCCAGACATTTTGAGTATGTGTTCACTGACAGAACTATTCTACTCCATTTTGCAGTTGTAGAACTTGTTGGAGATTTCATATCTCTCAACTCGGGCATTTGCTTGAAATATTAAATTCAACTCTTGGAACATCTCATATGCTCCATGACGTTCAAAACGTCTTTAAAGTCCTGATTCTAAGCCGTAAAGCATGGCACACTGAACTATCAAGTTGTAACAGCCTGGATTTTGGCCCTTTTCTTTTTCTTCTGATTTAGTTGGTTTTTGCTCTGTTTTTCTTTTTGGAGTGGTTCTGTGGCCTTGCCACCTGGGAAATCATCCTCATTCCCCCTCCCAAGTGGCTCATCATTCCCAAAACCTTGCCAAGATCATGTCACTTCACTCCTTGACCAAACCCTAAAATTCTTTTCTAGGGAATATTCCTTTTTCCTATTAAAGGAATAACCCTATCTGCCCTAGGTTGTGAAGCAACCTATATTTCTGTCCATCCAAAAATCCCCAAATAATTCTCATAATTCCTTTGGGTCATATTTAGCTCAAATATGTCCAAACATTGCCTTGGCCAGCTCAAAAATAATTCCCAAATAATTATTCTTCCTTTCTGCCCTGAAAGGTACTTTGTGAAGGAAGTGTCATTTATTATTTTCCTAGTGGCTCCCAACCTTTTTGGGCATGCTTATATGTCCAAATAATTGCCTCATGCACAAGTTCAACTTTATTTGCCTAGCCAATCTTCCTCAGTGAATTTTCAAAGTTTCTGTCAGACAGAAGGCTTTGTCAAATGAAGTACTAGCTAGGAGTATCCAAATGATTTTAACTTTGGCAAACTCCTTAATGTGCTCATATTAACCCCCTCCACCCATTTGCAGCCCCATCCAATCATCTATGTGAGAACATGAGCAAATCTTTGATTCTGGCAATATTTTTAGGTTGTGAAGCAAGTGCATTGTATATTGCTTCAAAAATCCTGATAAATTACCAGATCATTCTTATACCCATAAAACATCTCTCCACCCGATTTGGCATCATTTCATTGATCCATTTGATCATCAAAATTATTCCAAGTTTCTGGACAGAAATGATGTTTGTGAAGCAAGTGCCATTTTGGCTTGTCCATTTGGCATGAGCTTTTTACAGCATCTTCATATGTTCAAATAATCAAGCTTTGCCCAATCTTAGCCCAAGTTGCTTCTCCAGGTGAGTGCATCATCCAAATTTAGTTTCTGACCAGATTTGGCAGTTGCAAAGCAACTATATTAAATCTTTGTTGAAATCCCCTCAAAACCTCCAGGACTGTAGTCCTTCGATAGATAAACCCCCCAGACATAACATTTGAACCATAGCATCTCTCTATTGATCACACTTAGTTGATCAAGTTTACTGCAGTAAACTTCAGAGGTTGCTTACCATTTAACCAGAGCAGTTTTAACCAAGTTACCACCGCAGTTGAGATCTACCCAGGAAGGATTAACCCCCAGACATCGCTTGGCCTCGCCTATGGCACTATGTGCACCAGTGCGCGCGGTGACCGCCTCTCTGGCATGCCATGGACGCGAGCTGGGTGGCTTCTTGCTCGGGCCCCTCCCCCTCTCGTCGTCTTCGCGCTCGTGAGCATGTCCAGCAGCAAGCTCCCGTTGTCGCCGTTCCCCTGGACCCCTCCCCCTCCATCCGCTTCCTCACCGACGCTCACCATCGCGTGACCACGGGTGAACAGTGGCCATTTGGCTCTGTTCGTCACCGTCTTCTTCCTCCTCGTGCTCTGTGGGCTCCCCCTGCCCCGTGGGCTCCTCTCTACGTCTCACCATCGCCTTCCCCCGAGCTCGAGCGTGCGCACACGCGTCCGCGGCGGTGCCAGTGCGGCAGCTCCTCCCTGCGGCTATTTAAGCCCCTCCCCGCGCAGCCCGAGCACTCCAGCAGCCTATCCACCCTCCTCTGACCCCGCCTAACCTCTTCCCCGAGCACCGGAGCCCCTCTACTCATCCTCCATTAATGATGGCCGCCGCCTCGGCCGTTTCAAACTTGAGGCCACCCGAGCTCCATTCTCCCTCCTGACCTAACCAGAGCCCCCGTCAGACCATCTCTAGCCTCCCCAGTACCGCGCAACCCCTTCCCCATGACTGGAGCATCATGCCCGACATCGACCAGAGCCGCCGTCCACTCCGTCTTTGGTAGTCGCCTCCCAGTCCCTCCTCGGTGTCCCCAACCGGTCCAGGTGGGTGCGGCGCCTCGCCCAGGCCTCGCCGTTGCCTCTCCCTTGGCCAAAGGTGGCCGGAGCCACGGGGGCCGGGGCCGGCCGCGCCTCTACCTCGCCCCTCCCCTGCTCCCGTCGGAGAAGAAGAAGGAAGAAGGATGGAGGAGAGAGAGCGCGATGGGACCCCCTGGTTAGCCACTCGCGTTGACCCCGCCAGTCCAGCTGGATAAGTGACGGGCCCCGCAGCCCGTGGGACCCGCACGTCAGTGACCCCAAGCCCCGGCCCCATCCTTGCTAACGTGGATAAGTGAAGACGTATTTGGGTGTGTGCATTTTCAACTTCTGAAGGCGTATTTCCTTATATGCGTTTGTGCATTATCCACTTAGGGACTTGTTTGGGATGAATTTTTTATAGAAAAGTCCTTGAACTTCTACACCTCATAACTCCGCAATCGTAACTCCGATTGAGGTGAATCCAACGCTCACTTCTTCGTATCGTCGAGCCCTTTCTGATGGAACCACTTTCACCATGTTTTAACATTCTGAAAATGACCATTTTCCCCTGCCCTTATTCAGCCCCCTTCGAGAGAGTACGATTTCCGGCGATTCGTTCCGCGAGTTTCTCGCACTTACTCCCGGTGATTTCTTCCACCCAGGCAAGCCACACCCTCCATTTGCATCACTGTAATGCAGTGACATGGTTTAATCTCTTGGAACTTGTTTAAAATACTGCTTTAGCTACATGACTTTGTGCATGGCATTTTCTCGGAGTATTATTTTGATCTTGCTGTTGCCATGCCATCGTTTGGATTACTAGGAGTTATGCTTGAAGTTGATGAGTATCATGTTGTCATTGGAATATTAGTGGTTGGTATTATGATTATTTCCATTATGGTATCTATTATTATATTTTGGAGTATTGCTTTGGATATCATGCTGCCTTTGGATTATTAGTGGTTCGTATGACTATTTTCATGATGCTAGTTGATGTTCGGTCACTGTTGCTTGGAGTATTATTCTTGGAGATGATGTTTACATGTGGATCTTAGTTGGATAGCTTTATTCTTGTTATTGGAGTAGTAGGATTATTGTTTTCGGATTTATCATGACAGTAGTGTTGTGCTACCCTTGGAGTATTTTGAGATGTTGATATTACGCTTGGATTATTTGTTGGATATTGCTATGACTTGGTTATAGTTTGATAGTTGATATCGGAGTATCAGTTATCACTATTATATCTTTGGGGCTAAATTCCGTCATGAAGTTGGTCAGGTGCCACCGAACCGGGCTTTTTCCAGTGCAACCACATTTGCCTTTTATGGGAAGGCCCTAATGCGGTCTATTGTCGTGCCTCTTGCCGGTGCCTCCAACGAGGGAAGGTTATGGGCGTGTGGTACCCTGGCCCGGTACGCAGACATAACCTTGTGTGCCCATAGTTGGTATTGAGATCTCTTGTCCCCGTTTGGGACCGTTTGGTTTTGCCACGACGGTGGCCATTGGTGTCTGGGGTACACACGGGGCCACCCATGACTTAGCCCAGTGGGGAGTTAGTCGGAGTGGCCGGGAGAGTGTCATGGCAGTAGATTGGGTTTGTCGGAGCGCCGTTGGTCCACCCGAATGGGAGTGCGAGGCCATGGGTTCTGTGGTGTGGGTAAAGTGCGCTACCTCTATAGAGTGTGTGTGTTAAATTTATCGATAGCCACGTCCTCGGTCATGGGCATAAGTTTGTACTAGATCACACCATTCGATCAACACTCACATGACGGAATGACTTATAGGTGATGTATATGTTGATATTGTGAGCTGTAACAGTTTGGCAGGATGATGATGATGATGTTGGGATGATCTTGAGAAGGATCATTCAGTTTGTGGTCACGAGATGATCATGTGGAGGTTCCGTTTGTGATCCGTGAGTGATAACCGTTTTGTTTTGGTCACGAGGTGATCGAGATGGTATATTGCTTGGCCGGTTAGCCAAGTGTGAGATGGTTCATGTGGTACTTGAGATCTGAGATGATGGCTTATCAGTAATCTAGTAGTTCATATCGTGATTATTAGTTGCTTCATCATGGTAGATGTTAATTTAATTAACCTGCATAATGCTATGTTGTTGTCTTGCCTTGATGTTTTTGGTTGTTGTGAGCTTGCAAGTACATTCAATGTACTGACCTGGCGTGTCATGCCAGATTGCAGGTGATCCCGTGATTGCTTGATTGCTTGTCATGGTTTCCGTTCGTGCGAGCAATATCGTGTCCCAGCCAGAGTCCCTATGGAGTGAAGTTCACTGCCTTCATCGTTGTTCCGCTGCTAGAAGTATTCCGCTGCTACGAGTTGTTCCACTGCTAGCATAAAGCAAGTGTAGTATCGTAGGAATAGTGTCGCCATGCTGATGTGCTTCTTTGTAACATCAGACCCTTGTAACATTATTCTTGTAATACGAGCTGATTTGTTCTATGTCAAGCAGTGCCGTATTCCAGCACTACAAAAAAAAGACACATCCGTGACATTTTAGGCCGAATGAATTTTTTTCTGTCATACATATGACACTTCTATGACGATAATTGTGACAAAACCCGGTATCATCATAGATGTGGTGGGCTCCTACTTCTATGACAAAAAATCATGACAGAAAATGGGCTTTTCGTCTTGGGCGGGCTGGAGACGCAGCTGCATGACATTCTTTGGGCCGTCCATGACGGAAAAAACCGTGGTAGAAGCGAGAGCGAGGAAAATTTCGGGGAATTCCCGGTTACGGTGGGCGGTCGGGGGCCGAGCGATGCGCGTTTCTCTCGTACACATACGCGCGTGTGTCCGAGGCGTTGGCTCTAATTGAACCCGAGCGAGGCGTTGGGCTCTAACCGAACCCGAGCGATTGCACTGCAGGCTACGCGTTACTGAACGTGAGCGGTCGATTGATGGCTGTTAACTGAACCTGATCGAGCGATTCCTTCGCTACTGTTGCTAACTGAAGCCGATCGACTGGATGAACAGTGAGCGTTGCGGGAGGGGGGTGGATGAATAGTGAGCAGTGGGCGTGGATGCAGGACCCCATGGCGTTGCCTCTGGATGAACATGACAACCCCGTGGAGTGCTGGATTAACAGTAGACGGTGGAGGGGTGACCGTGGAGGGGTGGTTGAATAATAGCCGGTGGAGTAGCGCGCGGTGGAGGCTGGATGAACAGGAGCACGTGGAGGCTGGAGGAGGTCGACGGTGGAGATGAACAGTATCCCGTGGAGTCCCGTTTTGTGGTACGCCACACCCCTCCCGATGAACAAGACCCCCGTTTCGACCGTAGCGCTCCAACACAAGTCTGTTCGTCCGTTTTACGGTATGCCACACCCCTCCTGATCAACAGGACCCCCGTTTCAACCGTAGGAGGTCCGTTTCCTTCATTTTGCCGTACGCCAGACCCCTCCCGATGAACAGGATCCTGTTTCAAACGTGGCCGGTCGAACACAAGGCCGTTTCCTCCGTTCTGCGGTACGCCAGGCTTCGTTTCCATCGCCTGTTCCGTCCAATCCCTCCCGATGAACATGACCACGCATTCCGTTGCCTCCCGATGAACATGACGCATTCCGTTGCCTCCCCATGAACACGACGCATTCCGTTGCCTCCCCATGAACACGACGCATTCCGTTGCCTCCCCATGAACACGATGACGACGCTGTTTCTCCGTTCGGACCCAGCCATGTACACGAGCCCTGGCCATACGTATGCGCGAGTAGGCATTCGAGACCCCGCCCGTATGTACGTACGTGGCCGTATTTTCTTTCTTGCACCCTGGCCGTTGTACGTACGTGTACATGCTACATGCGTGCCTCTACTATGAAACGTGTGCGCCTCTACTAAGACACGTGCGCGCCTCTACATCAACCAGTATGTACGTACACGTTCACGACCAGAATGACAACACTACGTACGCTTCGACCTGGTGGGTCCCGACTGTCAGGCACTTCCTTGCGTGCGAAGATGTAGCTGGTGGGTCTCAGCAGTCAAGGTGCGAATCGTTTTTTTTTTGCCCGGACGCACTTCCTTGCGTGCAAAGATGTAGCTGGTGGGTCCCGGCAGTCAGGGGGGCGAATCATTTTTTTTCGGACGCACTTCCTTGTGTGCGAAGATGTAGCTGGTGGGTCCCAGCAGTCAGGGGGCGAATCGTTTTTTCCCCGGACGCACTTCCTTGCGTGCGAAGATGTAGCTAGTGGGTCCCAACAGTCAGGGGGAAACATTTTTTCGTGAAATACGATGGCCCGTCCGGTGGGTCCCTGCTGTTAGGTGGAGGAATCATTATTTTCCGCGTAATATGGAGGCACTTCCTTGCTGCGGCCGTGGACCCAACTGTCAGTCTCTCCACATACAGTCCACGTCCGATGGAAATCGTTCCTTGACCATGTTGACCACGCCGCGCCGACAGCACCACAGCGGTGGACGACGGCGACGCCTAGGAAGGGGACGACTCGGAACCGGGGAAGACGCAGCGGTGGACGCCCACGCGAAGAGGAGTACGAGGGTTCACTGGTTCAGCTGCGGTGTGAGGCTGCTGTCGCCACAGAATAATAGGGGGTGTGGGTGAGTAGAGTGATGGCCTGGCCAGTGGTGGGATAGTAGCGGCGGTGAGGCCTCTGCGGCATCACAGCCGGCCACAGGAGGCAGGAGCACGCGGCACGACCGGCGCTGGTTTGGGCGGCTGAGCAAGAAGACCAGAGGTTGAAGAAGCACTACGGCCGTTGGATGAACATCGTACGGTAACAGGAGCTAGAATCGTTCATATTGACTAAGTTGACAAAGCCCTCTGTCTCCGTCAACTTGATAGGCCCACAAGTCAGCCTCCCACTATGCTGGGTTCCACCTGGCAGGGGGAGTATTTATTTTTTTGTGCGTAATAAGGAGGCACTTCCTTGCGTGCGAAGATAGCTGGTGGGTCCGACCTGTCAACGGGGGGCATGTTTTTTTCGTGAAATACAGAGGCCCTTCCGGTGGGTCCCAGATGTCAGGTGGAGGAATCATTATTTTGCACGTAATAAGGAGGCATTTCCTTGTGTGCAGCCGTGGAACCAGCTGTCAGTCTCTCCACACACAGTCTACTTCCGATGGTGTCGTTCATTGACCACGTTGACCACGCTGCACCGAGCGCATCCAAAGTCGTGGATGACGGCGAGGCCCCGGACAGCAACGAGCCGGAGATGGGAAGACGCGGGAGTAGAGTCGCAAACGAAGAGGTGTACGAGGGTTAACTGGTTCTAGTGCGGTGTGGTTCGGCAGTCGGTGGAGAAGAACAGGAGGTGTGGAGGGGTGGAGGGATGGCCTGGCCAACGGTGGATTAGCGCTTCATAGCGAAGCGTGCTAAGCAGAGCTGCTAGCAGCAGGAGGTGGGAGGTGGTCCCGGCGGCACAGAGGAAGAAGACGAGAGAATGAAGATGGATGCCGGTCAATGGATTCGTAAATCCAACGGCTAACATGTCAGAATCATTTGTTGACTAAATCGACAACGACTTGCGTTGGCTTCGACCTATTGGCCCACATTTCAGCCTCCAAAAATGTGGCACGTATTCAACCCATTTTTTCAGAATTTACAGTCTTTTTTTTTTGTGCGGTAGAATTTACAGTCAATTTGATTTTTTTTTGAATTACAGTCATTAGCTGGGCTGGGTGAACAAATTATGTAGCGTCCATGCGGCCCATTTATTTTATTTCCTAAAAAATTACAGGCCATTTGCACTTTCTCGAAATACACGATTTTGCTGGGCTGATTCTAATTATAATGTTGGGTTGGGCCAACAATGATATCAAAAAATAAAAAGGGGCTGAGCATTTTGTTATAAATATATTTAAATAACAAGTGATATTATTACATTTGTCCTTAAATCTTACCAAGCTTTTGTACACAATCACTAGGATTTTTGTGCCAAAACAATCCAGGATTTTATTTTTATAAGTTAATAAGATGTGGGATATTGTTTTCTTACATATGTAAGTATCTGTTAAATATATGATGACAATAAAAATAATATATAATAACATATAAAATAATTTAAATATATATATATAATATAGTTATAAGGGAAACATAAGTTGGACCTGGCGTTCCTATTCTTATATAGAAAAATAGAATAGACTTCTGTGTTTTCTTCAAAAAAATACATAAATTGGGATGCCGATATTCATGAAAAATAAAACCTCGGATGGGAGGTCCATAGGCCGGTTGATACATGACGGCCCTCAAGAAAATACAAACAGGCCTATGGACCTCCCATCCGATGTCGTGGGATGCGCATGTTAAAAATGAAAGCCTAGACGGGGCAGCCCAAAACCACGTCCAACACTTGCCAAAACTTCGTCCCTCGTTTTCTCTGTGTTTCGCACACTTGACGTTGTGTGGGCATTTTGACTATGCATCATATGAAGATGTGCTATGCATGAATGTTGATCAGCATGATGTTAACTAGCTGGTAGTTCCATTTTCGACCATGAATATAACTTCCAACATGATGTTAACCCTGTTTGAAAAGGCCATGTTAATATAAATGCTCTGCCTCTGAAAGTTGCAGTTTCTTATCTAAAACTGAACTTGCAGTTTCTTATCTGAAACTGAAACATGCAGTTTCTTCTCTGAGAATCACACTGTCTGCACTTTGATACTCCTATGAAACTACATTTTTTAAGTGCTAAAAATAGATCTCTAGAATTCATAAAATACTTCATATGCTCAATACTGCAAATATGAAATTCAAAAGACATTCATATCTGAAAGTACTCTCAAAATACAAAACACAAAACACAATTCACAACCTGCAAATACTGACAACCCTAAGCTCCTCCTGACAATTCACAACCTGCCCGACTATTGGGCTGGGGGGGGGGCAGTTCCCTCCTATTCCTCGGCAGCAGACAGCCGCCCCGTGAGACGATGTGAACGGCGAGGGAGATGATGGCGGGGAAGCGTCTTCGGGCCAACTGCTTTTCTCCTCTTGAAGTTGGGTTCGGTCGACGAAGACTCCACCGACTCGCTCTGGCAGGACACCCTCACAAATGGCACCCTGTAGATGCCCGATCCTTCAATCTCTGGTGGATGCTCCATCTGGGATCAATACTCCCACCACCGCTCCCTCACGATCGGATTCGATGAATCTATTTGCTCCATGGCCCAGAGGAGCAGCTCTATGTACTCCAGCGCGACTCCCTCCGGGAGTATCGCCACCTTTTCGCTCTGTTGCAGATATTTGGCCATGGATGTCGCCGTCGCTGCTAGTTGGTCCTTGTTGTCAAACCAAGACTGTATCTCCAACATCCTAGCTAGCTTCATAGGGTCGCCGTCTGCGATCCTCACGTATCGGTTGTACTCCTCCATCGATCTACTTCTCCACAACACCTTCACTCACCGGCGGTGGTTTTTGAATGGAAGAGGAGAGGAGCAGTGCTGGTTTTGGATTAGAACGGGAGAGGAGCGATGCTGGTTTTGGACTGGAACAGGAGAGGAGGGCCGGTGGTTTTGAAATGGAAGAGGAGAGGAGCGACGCTGGATTTAGATTGGAACATGAGAGGAGCGACGGTCGTTTAAGAGGAGAAGAGCGGAAGAGCGGCACTGGTCTTGGAAGTATTTTTTTGTTGTTTTGCGTATTTTGGGTCAAAGTTTGACCACGTACTGTATTTGAGAAGCAAAATGTGAATGCATGTCACCAAAAATTCTATGTTTGGTTCGTATCTGAATGTACTTTCAAATTATATTATTTTGCAACGTATAACATATATTTTATGTGTGAAAGTCATGGTCAATTATGACCCAGAATAAAAGGGAGACTAGTTAATGTGGGGTCGCTTTCTTAATTGAAGGGTAAATTGATTATGATTTTGATCCAGTCATAGCGCGTCGGCCCTCTCGTCCAATCCTAAATTGCCGCCGCATGCTCCTCTCCCTCTTCTCCATTGCAAAACCACCACCTCTCCTCTCCATCATCTCCAATCCAAAACCACCATCTCGCCTCTCCCTCTTCTGATCTTCTCCATTGCAAAACCACCTCCTCTCCTCTCCATCATCTCCATTCCAAAACCACCATCTTGCCTCTCCCTCTTCTGATCTTCTCTATTGCAAGACCATCGTCTCTCCTCCCATCTTCCAAAGCTAGCACCAGACCACTCAGAAGGACATCTATAGAGAGGATGCAGCAGCGAATCAGGCAGATCGCCGGCGCGACCATGCAAAGTTAGCCAGGTTGAAGGAGATTCTTAGTTGGTTTGACAATGAGTGGGAGATTTCGAGGACGGTGCGGGCCATGTGGCAATGTATGCGAAAGAGAGAGATGGCGGCAATGAGGGCGGCGATGTACATGTACTCCTCGGTGGCAGTCACACCGCAGTCCTCCGAGTTCATCGAGTATCTCCTTTGGGCGATGGAGCAGACAAATTTTCCCGAGGCGACAGTCAGGTGGAGGTGGTGGGCGTACAGGTCAAAGGTCGAGCACCCAGAGGATAACAAATCGATCGAGTATGGTGTGCCGTTCGTGAGGGTGCAGAGCTAGCCGGAGCCACAGGAGTATTCATTCTCCCACCGCAAGAGGAATCCGGATGGCGCGACGTTGCTTCCCCGCCATTCTCCACGGTTCCCTCGATGCTCGCCTTGTTTCAACGGCGGCGGTAGGGTTTAAGGTAAGCTTCCCACTAACCTAATCTTCCACCTGCTCATGCTTACAATCAGTGTGATAGCTAATGAAAATCATGCTTACAATCAGTCTCCGAGTACTACGCCAATCGCCCTAAAATAGCTCTGGACCTTTGGGTCAAAGTTGTGACACAGTGTACAAATAAAGAAAAATAGATTGGTGCTTCTTTCAGAAAAGAGTACTCCCTAGAAAACTGCCAATATAAGCTACTAGTATTTGGTTAGAGGATTTGCTGCCGAGAAAGATCCGCCCACAAAGAGTGCCACACATCCCACTGGTGTCGGTAATTTTTACTTGGCACACCTCGCACTCTGCATATATGTCGGTTCCATACGTACATTTGTGCAGTTCCACCAAAATGTAGCTGAATAACCCTGTTTGCACAGATAATGAAAAAGCGTGATTACATTATAGTGGCACTAGTTGATGAAACACACAAAATAAATAGAAGAAAATATTGCGATAGTATCATAGTATGCCATGCTACGAGGGCGAGATGGGCCCTGCGACGCCTCATACGGTACGCCTCATACTGGACATCGTCCCAAGTCTCCCAGATACACCTTCTGCCAGTGATGAACATCAGTGTACAGTGGTAATACAAGGAGGCGCCTTGATACATTCATATCTCTATTTTTGTACATATCAACTAAAATTAAGCACCCCAGTTTGCAGAAACGCTTAAACATTAACAATGGGAGTAGTTGATGAAACATACATTAACAAAGAGAAGCACTTTCTTTATGTACATTGGAAATGAAATGATAGAGATGACAGTCGCTCTATTTTAACTGTATTATTACTTCATTTTATCAGTGACACTAGGGTCGAGCAGGTGGCAAACGAGGTGTACCGTGCATCGCAAGGATGGAGGCCGGGGGTGCTTAGACTGGGATGCTGAAGCTGGCTCTTTCAGTCACCAACATGGATGATTCAATTCATGGAACCTTTTGGTGCAGTTCACCTAAAATGAAGCAATGTCCCGTGAGCTAGCAGCTTCTTAAAAAAATTAAGAAAAGGGCTCCAGCCCCGGTTCCATTTCCATCAGAAAACGGAACCCATAGAGCTTCTTCTTCATTAGTTAAAATAAAATTGACCAACATCAAGGTTGGTTGTGAAGCTCCTGGAATGCTCAACTATAATTTGGATATCATTCGTGCATGATACGTCTCCAACATATCTATAATTTTTGATTGTTCCATGCTATTATATTATCTGTTTTGAATGATTATGGGCTTTATTATACACTTTTATATTACTTTTGGGACTAACCTATTAACCGGAGGCCCAACCCATATTGCTGTTTTATTGCCTGTTTCAGTATTTTGAAGAAAAGGAATATCAAACGGAGTCCAAACGGAATGAAACCTTCGGCAATGTGATTTTTTGGAAGATTATCATCCTGGAGACTTGGAGTCCACATCAGAAGATACTCGAGGAGCCCAGGAGATAGGGGGCGTGTCCCCCCTTACTAGGTGTGCCCCCTGTCTCGTGGACCCCTCGAACACCCCCCGACTGACTTCTTTCGCCTATATAAGCCTACGTACCCTAAAACCATCGAATATCAAGATAGATCGGGAGTTCCACCACTGCAAGCCTTTGTAGCCACCAAAAACCTCTCGGGAGCCCTTCCCGGCACCCTGCCATAGGGGGCATCCTTCACTGGTGGCCATCTTCATCATCCCGGCGCTCTCCATGACGAGGAGGGAGTAGTTCACCCTTGGGGCTAAGGGTATGTACCAGTAGCTATGTGTTTTATCTCTCTCTCTCCCTCTCGTGTTCTCTCTCGTGTTCCCTCTATGGCACGATCTTGATGTATCCCGAGCTTTGCTATTGTAGTTGGATCTTATGATGTTTCTCCCCCTCTACTCTCTTGTGATGAATTGAGTTTCCCCTTTGAAGTTATCTTATCGGATTGAGTCTTTTATGAGAACACTTGATGTATGTCTTGCCGTGCTTATCTGTGGTGACAATGGGATATCATGTGCCTCTTGATATAAGTTTTGGTGACCAACTTGTGGATTCAGCCCATGAACCTATGCATAGG
This sequence comes from Triticum aestivum, assembly GCF_018294505.1. Lineage (NCBI taxonomy): Eukaryota > Viridiplantae > Streptophyta > Magnoliopsida > Poales > Poaceae > Triticum > Triticum aestivum. Next base: position 709,164,127 of record NC_057813.1, on the reverse strand, counting down.
GGTTGGCACACGTTCTTGACTCTCCGATAGAAACTTTGGGGCACTCTTTGAAGTACTTTGTGTTGGTTGAATAGATGAATCTGAGACCAACTTGTGGATTCCGCCCATGAACCTATGCATAGGGGTTGGCACACGTTCTTGACTCTCCGATAGAAACTTTGGGGCACTCTTTGAAGTACTTTGTGTTGGTTGAATAGATGAATCTGAGATTGTGTGATGCATATCGTATAATCATGCCCACGGATACTTGAGATGACAATGGAGTATCTAGGTGACATTAGGGTTTTGGTTGATTTGTGTCTTAAGGTGTTATTCTAGTACGAACTCTTGAATAGATTGATCCGAAAGAATAACTTTGAGGTGGTTTCGTACCCTACCATAATCTCTTTGTTTGTTCTCCTCTATTAGTGTCTTCGGAGTGACTCTTTGTTGCATGTTGAGGGATTGTTATATGATCTATCTATGTTATTATTGTTAAGAGAACCTGCACTAGTGAAAGTATGAACCCTAGGCCTTGTTTCCTATCATTGCAATACCGTTTACTCTCACTTTTGTCATTAGTTACCTTGCTGTTTTTATTATTTCAGATTAAAAAAACCTTTATCTACTATCTATTTTTCACTTGTACCATCTCTTCGCCGAACTAGTGCACCTATACAATTTACAATTGTATTGGGTGTGTTGGGTACACAAGAGACTCTTTGTTATTTGGTTGCAGGGTTGTTTGAGAGAGACCATCTTCATCCTATGCCTCCTACGGATTGATAAACCTTAGGTCATCCACTTGAGGGAAATTTGCTACTGTCCTATAAAACTGTGCACTTGCAGGCCCAACAGCGTATACAAGAAGAAGGTTGTGTAGTAGACATCATGCTCTTTTCTGGCGCCGTTGCCGGGGAGGTGAGTGCTTGAAGGTATATCTTTAGATCTTTCAATCGAATCTTTTTGTTTCTTGTTTTATCACTAGTTTAGTTTATAAAATAAAACTACCAAAAAAATGGAGTTAAGTTTGTCTCGTACGCTTTGTCTTTTTAATATCTTTCATGAGTTTGATGGAAAGGAAAATTGTGCTCAAGTGCTAGAAGAATAATGCATTAGAATGATTGATACTAAATCTTCTAATGATGAGCATTATTGCAATGTTGTTAGTATAAACTCCTTGAATATCCATAGTACTAATGATGATTGCTCTAGTCATGATGAAAATATATCTTATGAGCATGTCAATTTTTGTGGAGTGCATGTTTGCATGAACACACCAAATAGAGAAGATATATATTGCAAGAAGCATAAGTATTTAGGAACTAAGAGGTTGCAAGAAAGGCTAGATAAGATTGCGAAGAATTTAAGATATCTTTCCCGTTGTGAATTTTGCAATAAACAAGATCATTTACACCTCCAATGCAAATTGTTTCATGATCGGATCGTGTCCAAAAATTGTGATGATTTGATCTCCCCTTCTCATTACAATGAACTTAGATTGATTTTGGGTTGCGAGCAGTTGAAACGTTTAACTAAGCCTATTCTAGAATTTAATCTTAGGCATTTCCTTCATATTGATCTAGAAAAGATTTATATGTTTTGTGCGGTGAATTGCATTGAAAATCCTTATATTGCCAATTACCTAAAGAAAAGAAAGCAAATAGAATATGAAGAGAATACTAATGAAAGGGAAGAGACTTCCCAACCTCCTCCTATTATTTCTTATGATGATTCAGGTAACGAGGAGGAGCTTTCTATTCAACCAATCCCATCAATAAAGAAGGTTGAACCCACACATAAGGAGAAGAAGAAAAGGAAGAGAAGGGGCAGCAAAGGTAGAAAGGTATCCCTCCCAAATGATGTTGCTCCTACTACTCATTGTGCTGATGATAATTGCTTTACTATTGATGCTATCCATATTTTTAATGATGCGAGTGATTATGCTTATGATATGAAAGGGCCCAAGCTTGGGGAAGCTATGTTTGATGAGGATGAAATATTTGAGAATATATTTGCTGAAATTAATGTTTGTCCCAAGCTTGGGGATGTTATGTTTAATGAAGATGATATTTTTAGCATCCCAAGTTTTGATATGCAAAGTTGTTATGATGATAGCATGCCTCCTACCTATGATGATTATATTGATGAAAGTGGGTTTGGAAGAGTGTCCACTTTAGGAATCAGTGATCCCACTTTTTTGGAAGATGTTGAATCTTATTGTGATGAATATGAAAGTGGATTTGGAAGAGTGTCAACTTTACTTAGTGATTCCACTATCTTGGGAGAGGTTTCAATCGATTATGATGAGAACGAAGTTGCTACTTATGATGATTATTGTGATGAAACTTATCCTATAAAAAGTAGTGATGATTATATTTACAAATCTTGTCATGATTATGATTACCCTTTTTCTGAACATTACTCTTTTAATGTGGAAACAATTTTTAGTGTTCAAGTCTTTTATGATACTCCCACCATTCCGAATGAGAAGGATTTTGCTTATGCGGAGAGTAGTAAATTTTCTATGCTAGTAGATCATGAAAATAATGCTTTAGGTTCTGGTTATATTGTTGAATTCATTCATGATGCTACTGAAAATTATTATGAGGGAGGAATATATGCTTGTAGGAATTGCAATAATGTCAAGTTTCCTCTCTATGTGCTTAAAATCTTGAAGCTATGCTTGTTTTACCTTCCTATGCTAGTTGATTATTGTTCCCATAAGTTCTTTGCTCACAAAATCCCTATGCATAGGAAGAGGGTTAGGCTTAAATGTGCTAGTAATATGCTTCATGATGCTCCCGTTATGTTTCAATTCTTATCTTTTATGTGAGCATCCTTGTCATCATCATGCCTAGCTAGAAATGCATTAAAGAAAAGAGCTTGTTGGGAGACAACCCAATATTTACCCTTACTGTTTTTGTGTGTCCACATGATTATTATACTATACTAATCATGTTTTATAGCTTTTGTTTCAATAAAGTGCCAAGTAGAACCTTTGGGAAGACTTGGGTGAAGTTTATGTGATCTTGCTGTGAAAAACAGAAACTTTAGCGCTCACGAGAATAGCTGCCATTTTTTACTGGAGAGTGCTTTTAGGTTGATTCTCTTTGCAGGTTAGACAAATTACTCAGGTCCAGCAATTTATTTCATAATTTTTGGGGTTCCAGATGTATACGTTTGATACAGATTACTATAGACCGTTCTGTTTTTGACAGATTCTGTTTTTCATTGTGTTGTTTGCTTATTTTGATGCATCTATGGCTAGTATTAAGTGGTATGAACCATAGAGAAGTTAGAATACAGTAGATATTACACCAATATGAATTTAGAATGAGTTCATTACAGTACGTAAGTGGTGATTTATTTTCTTATACTAACGGAGCTTACGAGTTTTGTTTTGAGTTTTGTGTGGTTGAAGTTTTCAAGTTTTGGGTAAGGATTCGATGGACTATTGAATAAGGAGTATCAGGAGCCTAAGATTGGGGATGCCAAAGGCACCCCAAGGTAATATTCAAGGACAACCAAGCAACTAAGCTTGGGGATGCCCCGGAAGGCATCCCCTCTTTCGTCTTCGTTCATCGGTAACTTTACTTGGAGCTATTTTTTTATTCGCCACATGATATGTGTTTTGCTTGGACCGTCATTTTCTCCTGTTAGTATTTGCTTGCTGTTATTTAGATTAATGTTTTGCATCTTTAGTTTCAATAAAAAAGTCAAGGATAGCCTTTGCCATGCTTATTTTGCTAGTATACATGTTGCTGTTTGAAAACAGAAAGATTATCGCTGTTGCAAAAATTCCCTAGAAAAGTCAGAGACTGGTATAACGTTGAATATTTTTTCATATTAAGCTCTGATAAAGTTATTACAGTGGGAATTTTAGTTCATAATTTTTGGAGTCAGGGAAGTATTTATACTCTTGCATTCTTTACAGACTGTACTGTTTTGGCAGATTGCTGTTATGTTTGCATTGTTTGCATATGTTTGCTTGTTTAATGATTCTATTTGATGATAGGAGTATTAAATATGCAGAGGCATTTAGTATGCAATGTTGAATAATAATTTTAGTTATTTTTTACAGTAGAAAATGATAAGGTTTTGCATTGGTTTATACTAACCTATCTCACGAGTTCTTGTTGAGATTGTTGTGAATGAAGCTTTTGATAAAAAGAAACCATGATATGAGAGGAATTAAGGAGACACAAAAGCCCAAGCTTGGGGATGCCCAAGTCACCCCAAGATAATATTTCAAGAAGTCTCAAGCATCTAGCTTGGGGATGCCACGGTAGGCATCCCACCTTTTTTCTTCAACAACTATTGGTTAGTATCGGTTGAGCCTAAGTTTTTGATTCTTCATATGAGTTGTGCTATCCTTGCAATGTCATTTATTTTATTTTGCTTGCTTCTTGAATACAATACCAAGATATTAAATTCTTTAATGAGAGAGAGTGTTCATATAGTTGCATAATTATTTAGCTACTCATTGATCTTCACTTATATCTGTTGGAGTAGTTTGTCGTTTGCTCTAGTGCTTCACTTATATCTTTTAGAGCATGGCCGCGGTTTTATTTTGTAGAAATTATTGAACTCTCATGATTCACTTATATTATTTTGAGATTCTTAAACAACATGGTTGTTTGAATGAAAACTATCATAGGAAGTGAATTGGATGCTATGATCAATTTGATACTTGATAGTTGTTTTGAGATATAGAGGTAGTGATATAAAAGTCATGCTAGTTGGGTGATTATGAATTTAAAGAATGATTGTGTTGAAGTTAGCAAGTCCCGTAGCATGCACGTATGGTTAAAGTTGTGTAACAAATTTGAAACATGAAGTGTACCTGGCTTGTGTATCCTTATGAGTGGCGGTCGGGGATGAGCGATGGTCTTTTCCTACCAATCTATCCCCCTAGGAGCATGCGCGTAGTACTTGATTTTTGATGACTTCTAAATTTTTGCAATAAGTATATGAGTTCTTTTGACTAATGTTGAGTCCATGGCTTATACGCACTTTTACCTTTCCGCCTTTGCTAGCCTCGTCGGCACCGTGCATTGCCCTTTCTCACCTTGAGAGTTGGTGCAAACTTCGCCGGTGCATCCAAACCCCGTGATACGAATACGCTCTATCACACATAAGCCTCATTATATATTCCTCAAAACAGCCACCATACCTACCTATCTATGGCATTTCCATAGCCATTCCGAGATATATTGCCATGCAACTTTCCACCGTTCCGTTTATCATCATCATGACATACTTTAGTTTTGTCATATTGCCATTGCATGATCATGTAGTTGACATCGTATTTGTGGCAAAGCCACCATGCATTAATTTTTATACATGTCACTCTTGATTCATTGCACCATCCCGGTACACCGCCGGAGGCATTCATATAGAGTCATATCTTGTTCTAGTTTCGAGTTGTAATTCATATGTTGTAATCAATAGAAGTGTGATGATCATCATTATTAGAGCATTGCCCAAAAAGGAAAAAAAGAAAAAAAAATAAGAAAGGCCAAAAGAAAAAAAGAAGGCCCAAAAAAAATAAAAAAAAGAAAAGAAAAAGAAAAAGAAAAAAAAAGAAAATAAATAAAAAGGGCAATGTTACTATCTCTTTTTCCACACTTGTGCTTCAAAGTAGCACCTTGTTCTTCATGTAGTGAGTCTCATATATTGTGCTTCAAAGTGGCACCTTGTTTTTCATATAGTGAGTCTCATAAGTTATCTTTTTCATACTAGTGGGAATTTTTCATTATAGAACTTGGCTTGTATATTCCTACGATGGGCTTCCTCAAATGCCCTAGGTCTTCGTGAGCAAGCAAGTTGGATGCACACCCACTAGTTTTCTTTTGTTGAGCATTCATTTATAGCTCTAGTGCATCCGTTGCATGGCAATCCCTACTCCTCATGTTGACATCAATTGATGGGCATCTCCATAGCCCGTTGATTATCCTCGTCAATGTGAGACTTTCTCCTTTTTTGTCTTCTCCACACAATCCCCATCATCATATTCTATTCCACCCATAGTGCTATATCCATGGCTCACGCTCATGTATTGCGTGAAGGTTGAAAAAGTTTGAGATTATTTAAGTATGAAACAATTGCTTGGCTTGTCATCAGGGGTATAGAAGTTGGGAACATCTTTGCGTGACGAAAATGAAGCATAGCCTAACTATATGATTTTGTAGAGATGAACTTTCTTTTGCCATGTTATTTTGAGAAGACATGATTACTTTGATTAGTATGCTTGAAGTGTTACTATTTCTTTTATCAATATGAACTTTTATCTTGAATCATTTGGATCTGAACATTCATGCCACAATAAAGGAAATTACATTGAGAATCATGCTAGGTAGCATTCCACATCAAAAATTCTGTTTTTATCATTTACCTACTCGACGAGGAGCAGAATTAAGCTTGGGGATGCTTGATACGTCTCCAATGTATCTATAATTTTTGATTGTTCCATGCTATTATATTATCTGTTTTGAATGATTACGGGGTTTATTATACACTTTTATATTACTTTTGGGACTAACCTATTAACCGGAGGCCCAGCCCATATTGCTGTTTTATTGCCTGTTTCAGTATTTCGAAGAAAAGGAATATCAAACAGAGTCCAAACGGAATGAAACCTTTGGCAACGTGATTTTTTGGAAGATTATCATCCTGGAGACTTGGAGTCCACGTCAGAAGATACTCGAGGATCCCAGGAGATAGGGGGGCGCGCCCCCCTTACTGGGCACGCCCCCCTGTCTCGTGGACCCCTCGAGCACCCCCCCGACCGACTTCTTTCGCCTATATAAGCCTACGTACCCTAAAATCATCGAATATCAAGATATACCGGGAGTTCCGCTGCCACAATCCTCTGTAGCCACCAAAAACCTCTCAGGAGCCCTTCCTGGCACCCTGCCGGAGGGGGATCCTTCACCGGTGGCCATCTTCATCATCCCGGCGCTCTCCATGACGAGGAGGGAGTAGTTCACCCTCGGGGCTGAGGGTATGTACCAGTAGCTATGTGTCTGATCTCTCTCTCTCTCTCTCATGTTCTCTCTCGTGTTCCCTCTATGGCACGATCTTGATGTATCCCGAGCTTTGCTATTGTAGTTGGATCTTATGATGTTTCTCCCCCTCTACTCTCTTGTGATGAATTGAGTTTCACCTTTGAAGTTATCTTATCGGATTGAGTCTTTTATGAGAACACTTGATGTATGTCTTGCCGTGCTTATCTATGGTGACAATGGAATGTCATGTGCCTCTTGATGTATGTTTTGGTGACCAACTTGCGGGTTCCGCCCAAGAACCAATGCATAGGGGTTGGCACACGTTCTTGACTCTCCGGTAGAAACTTTGGTGCACTCTTTGAAGTACTTTGTGTTGGTTGAATAGATGAATCTGAGATTGTGTGATGCATATCGTATAATCATGCCCACGGATACTTGAGGCGACAATGGAGTATCTAGGTGACATTAGGGTTTTGGTTGATTTGTGTCTTAAGGTGTTATTCTAGTACGAACTCTTGAATAGATTGATCCGAAAGAATAACTTTGAGGTGGTTTCGTACCCTACCATAATCTATTCGTTTGTTCTCGGCTATTACTGTCTTTGGAGTGACTCTTTGTTGCATGTTGAGGGATTGTTATATGATCTATCTATGTTATTATTGTTGAGAGAACTTGCACTAGTGAAAGTATGAACCCTAGGCCTTGTTTCCTATGATTGCAATACTGTTTACACTCACTTTTGTCATTAGTTACCTTGCTGTTTTTATTATTTCAGATTACAAAACCCTTTATCTACTATCTATTTTGCACTTGTATCACCATCTCTTCGCCGAACTAGTGCACCTATACAATTTACCATTGTATTGGGTGTGTTGGGGACACAAGAGACTCTTTGTTATTTGGTTGCAGGGTTGTTTGAGAGAGACCATCTTCATCCTACGCCTCCTACGGATTGATAAACCTTAGGTCATCCACTTGAGGGAAATTTGCTACTGTCCTACAAACCTGTGCACTTGCAGGCCCAACAACATCTACAAGAAGAAGGTTGTGTAGTAGACATCAGTGCAGTTCAACTAAGATCGAGCGTGAAATGTATATCTCTGTTTGCACAAAAAAGGTGGAAAGGAGTGTGACTAACAAGTGATGAAACATGCATCAAATGAAAAGAAGCATGCTCCTTATCTGAATGGCAATCCTACGAGGACAGTAGCAATTTCTAAAGCAGTTGCATTGCTAGATATTAGTGTGGGCATTAGGATTAACTATGACAACCGTTAAATACGACATTACTTTGGGCATGAGAGAGTAGGCAGACCTGGATAGTTGCATTTCTAACAAAAAGAACCAACTTATCTTAATGGGAAATTTAGCAGGACATGTAAAAGAAGTGCCAATGATTCATATTACTGGAGGCATTACATTGAAAACAACATTGGTTTAACGTGTCCTTACTTTTAAAAGTGCGACTGCTACATTTTACCAGTGGCATTACATAAGAGTGGCTCGGGGCAACAAACATCAGAACAGGATATCTGGGTTGGTCCCATTTTTGTTCGGTATAGCCACCTTATGCTGTGTGAGGCTAGCAAATATAGTGCTAGACTTACTCTGTTGACTTGTCCCCCAGTCCCCACTTTCTTTCCTTTTTCAACCAATAGATCGGGTTTATATTGAGTTTGTACTGCGTTTCCCTTTATTTCCCTATTAGACCTAGAGACCAGTTGGATAGCCAGTCTCTGCTACTTTTCGGCCCCATTATTTCCTCTTTCGACCAAGTCCTAGATTCAGGTAACAAATCCTCCCCCACTCCCACCCCCTTTCTTCCTTGTTTGAACCAAGTAGTACTAGATTCGAGTGTATGAACTAGTTTTACCTCTTAAACGTAAAAAAAAATTAGGTGGTTTTCAAACAACCGATCGATCCTATCTACGAGGGGGCCTGAGAAATAGTAAAAGATATAAATGCAGTAACGTCAGGAGCTCGGGAAGTAGAGCAAGGCCAGTTTCGAAGGAAGTTATACCTGATGGTCGCTGGGATGTCGCTAGGTGGGCGGTGGGAGGCCGGATCTGCCCACACTATGACATCGAGGAAGAAGGGGTCGGAGGCCCTCCCTCGCTAGTGGTGCTTGGGAGAGAACGGCAACGCAGGCTGAAAGGGACGCGCCCAGCAGTGGGTAAGAGCCGTCGCCGAGGACGACCGCGTGAACGTTGCACCTTCTCACCTTCCCCGGCGGAGAGGATCCGGCTGGATCTGTGACCAGCCGTGAGCAGAGAGAGAGAGTGTGTGGCCACCGGTGTCGTGTTTAGATCTGGAGAGGCCGAGACAGTGTGAAGAGAGCAACACTTGCAAGCAATCGCGGAGGCTCCTACCTATATATTGGAGTAGTACTAGTTTTCTTTTGTCTACCGGAGCCGGATTGACCTCGTCAATGACTGTCGAGAAGTCTTCATGCACGTGGCCCGGAGGCGCAGTTGTCGTCATTTTGATCTGAAGCGCCGGATTATAACATATAACACGAAAAAATGCCACATAACAAGAAATCATAACCTCACTGCCCAAAGGAGACAACATGAATCCCGACGGACAAACTAGACGAGGAACAAAGCTCAAATTATAGATAAACTCGTAGAAAAGTGGTCCGTCGATAGATGTCAGCCGAGTAGTCTTCTTGCATGTGCCCCCAATGACTAGCCCAACTCAGTTGTCGCTGTTTAACCCTCGCAGTGATTTGAAGCACATGTCACCTAATTTTGCGAGATGACAAGAAACCTTTTTTTAGATTTCTCACCACAACTACAGCCATGTACAACACAGCCTGCACGATATGTAGATGATAGCCAATCCAGGCGTGTCTACTGGAGTCTGGTCACATGCATGGATGAACTGATCTTCCGTGTCTTGCACGGATCGTCCAGGCACCAATGTAGTACAACACTTCTCTAGTACTATCGCTCGTCTCCCTCTTCTTTTAAGTCACCGACTTGCGGGACTGGGGAGTGTGCCTATGGTCGGTTCTCAATTGCCATCCCACATGTGTGAGCAAACGCAATATGACACGCCTTCCATTCGGAGAGCAGCGTGCCAGACCGATTGACCGCCTGGGGTGCGACGCGAATGCGACGGGCGTGCTGCATACTCCGTACATGTGTACCGCCTGTTTTCTAGAGGCTTTGCTCCATGGCGCAATCCATGGATACAAAATTAGTATATTGTATACTATTTAAAAGTCGAGGGCGGGGCTTTTCCTGCGCGGTAGGCGGCGGGGCAGTTCCACCTAGTCGGTTCGACAGAGACGCAAGAAGACAAGCGAGTAGGCTGCTGCAAACGTAGGGCTATGTGATTTGACAGCGAGTTACTACTGGACAGGTGGGGCCCCGTGATTTGACTTGCCATTATCATTTTAACTGCGGTGCTACGACCGGCGTGAGTCTCCCGATTCCTGACCACCTCCATACAGGTGCCTCTCCCAATTCTCCACCAAGTAGTAGAGGATGGCTCTTGCATGAGAGCCCACTTCTCCACTTTTTCCTTGCCTCTCTTTCCTCCACATATGCAAAAATGCCATGTAAAGCGCACTATTGTACTTAGGTTGGTCATAATGGAGAGTATCATATACTAGTATCATGCATATGATACTTTTGTATGATACTACATCCGTAATGCGTAGTATCATGTGTTGGTATCATAGGATAGTTTATTTATTGTCATGCATGACACATAGTAGCACATCATTTTATATGATACTACAGCATCATATTATGATACTCAACTCTCTCTTTTCTTCATTTAATTCGACGTCACCTCATCAAGATTGCATAGTTGGCATGCATGATACTACTCCCATTACAAGCAGCCTTACTTGCTCCTACAGGTGCTAAGCTTGCCACATAGGCATAAAGTCTGATGTGGCAAGTTAATCAAGAAAAGAGAGACTAGTTTGGTGACCCAAGGAAGAAACGGTGCTAAGCGCGTGTACCTAGGTGAAAAGACAATTTTGAGTCTATAGCTAATTAAAGAAGCAAACTTAGGAACACCATTTCATTGGAAGAGGTCACTCCTTGGAAAATGCAATAAATACTAGTACTCCCTGTGTCCCATAATATAAGAACATTTTTGGCACTACACTAGTGTCAAAAACGTTCTTATATTATGGGACGGAGGGAGTACGAAGAAAGAGATAGAGAGAAGTAAAAAAATACACTTATAGCCAACCTTGTTGTAGTATGAGTGACTAAGTGATGGCTATGTATGACATGCCAACATCAGATAGCCTAACGCACTGTGTTAAATCTCCAAGGGCGCGACCGCTCGAGCGACGCAACGGTCGTGGTAGGAGCGACCATGATACGGGCTGCTGGCAGCCCTTGGATCTGAGATCAAGCGGTCGCATGCTAAGTTGCTGAAAATTTGCAGAATAACCCTCCAGGATAGGATATTCACCCATAGGTCTAGAATCATGCCATGCAACCGTTCGATCTCAGATCCAAGGGCTCTCGGAAGCCCGTATCATGGGAGAATGGAAAGCCACTACCCTGCCGTTCGCACGCTGGCAGTTCGCTCCTACTCGTCCCCGCATGTCCTTTAATACTATGGAGGTTCGCTCCTGGGTCGGATAGGTCTCGTTGTAGGCAACACCTTCGACCTCCAGAAGAATCGACTAGTATCCTCTCGTCAGCCTTCAATGCTGACCCTGACAAGAGCCATGGTTCATCCTTCATACGGTAAACTGGAGAAACCTCCATACACGTTTCATCGTTATGCATGGCAGCGGAATGTACTAGATATAGACCACATACACTACGCTGCAATGGATGGCCACCTTTGTTTCAATATCTACAAGGGTTGGATGAAGAGCAACAGCCAAGTGTGTGGTTCAAGCAAAGAAGTATCAGCCAAGAGGAAGAGGGACAAGGACGAAGTCGAGGACGTGGACGAGGACTCCGAGTAAGGTGGCAGTGTCATTGCTCATGGTGGTTCTAATGCAGTGTCTACCGGAATAGTTGCAAAGTTTAATTTCAGGTGTGCTTAATTTAATTTGAGAGGTGTGTTGTGCTGAGCCCCCAGCAGAACTATGTTACATTTATTCTCATTACTTTAACTCTTCAGTACGTACATACTAGTATTTCTTACATTTCATCTTTTAGTTGGTATAGTACTACCACTCGTTTCTTCACATTATATACTTACAATATATATGGCCAACATCATATAGCCAGCAGTTTAGTTGTCAAAGAATTTCAGGGTGCTTAGTTTTGTCAAGGAATTCCAGGGTGCTTAGTTTTATTTGAGGGGTGGTTGTGCACTTATGTTGGACACCATTATTGTGACAAGCCTTTTTAATTGAAATATATGCATAATTTGGCGACGAGCGCTCTCTATATGTACCACCTTTTTTTTAATTTCAAGTTTTGCTCCATGGCGTAATCCATCGATACTACTACCGTACAAAAGTGGAGTATATACATTTTTTAAAAGGCTAGAGGGCGGGGCAGTCTAGCTCGGTCGGTTTCACGAGAGGCGAGGGACTTTGTGATTTGACGGCTCATTACTACAGTCAAATCGAATAGTACTACGCCGCCCGTTGCACGCCCGGCGCCTCCATTAAACCCCTCCGTTAAACCCGCATGCAAACCGAGAATCCTACTCCGGCCACACGTCCGTTTATGAGCGGGCCGGAATTAAACGCAACACCGGCCGAGCTCCTCCTGTCTGCCCTCAGTTTAAATGAGGCCAGACGCCGGCCAAGCTCCTACCATCCGCCCAATATTTACACGAGGCCAGACAAATAGCGGGCAAGAATCGCACCCCTCTGCCGCTCCCCCATCTCCTCCTTCACCATTTTCTCCACTCTTCCGATGGCTTCCGATGAGCCGTTCTCCGGCATATTACCCGGCTGGGTGGCCCGCCAAGCCCTCCAGATACGGGCGAGGCCGCTCGGTGCTTCACCAACCTTGCTTGGCCCGACGGAGCCAGTTGCCGCCCCAAGCAGGCGCGTGGTTCAGCAACTCGCCGCTCCAGTTCAGCTCGATGAGGAGTGGCGAGTTGCTCCACGCCGGCACTTTATTTGAGGGGTGGGTTGTGCTGGACACCATTATTGTGACTAGCCTTTTTAATAGTACTATATGCATAATTTGGCGACAAGCGCTCTCTATATGTACCACCCTTTTTTTTAATTTCAAGTTTTGCTCCATGGCGCAATCCATCGATACTACTGCTGTACAAAAGTATACATTTTTTAATAGGCTATAGGGCGGGGCAGTCTAGCTTGGTCGGTTTCACGAGAGGCGAGGGCCTTTGTGATTTTACGGCTCATTACTGCTGGAAGGCGGGGCCTTGTGATTTGACTGCTCGTATAAATGCGCCGACGACCTTAGGAGGAGCAAAGAACCGTGCGGTATACTCAAGTTTTCCACTGGAGTAGTACTGCGACGGAGGAGCACGAAACACGGAAGCCCAGTGCCATATGGCGATAAAAAAATGATCTAATTTGCTAGTCATCTCATTGTTAGCATTGTTCTATTCATTCCCTAAAAAAAGCATTGTTCTATTCATGCCTCGCAGAGAACGTGACACGTGCGGCGATACACCCGAAGAAAAAGATGAAACACATGAGCAAAAGAAGAAGGAAGATTATTGAGGGAGTCCTGGATTGGGGGGTGTCCGGATGACCGGACTATAACCTTTGGCCGGACTCCTGGACTATGGAGATACAAGATTGAAGACTTCGTCCCGTGTCTGGATGGGACTTTCCTTGGCGTGGAAGGCAAGCTTGGTGATACGGATATGTAGATATCCTCCCATTGTAACCGACTCTGTGTAACCCTAGCCCTCTCCGATGTCTATATAAACCGGAGGCTTTTAGTCCGTAGGAGGAACAACAATCATACCATAGGCTAGCTTCTAGGGTTTAGCCTCTTTGATCTCGTGGTAGATCTACTCTTGTACTACCCATATCATCAATATTAATCAAGCAGGAGTAGGGTTTTAGCTCCATCGAGAGGGCCCGAACCTGGGTAAAAACATCGTGTCCCTTATCTCCTGTTACCATCCGCCTAGACGCACAGTTCGGGACCCCCTACCCAAGATCCGCCGGTTTTGACACCGACATTGGTGCTTTCATTGAGAGTTCCTCTGTGCCGTCATCTTTAGGCCCGATGGCTCCTCTGATCATCAACAACAATGCGGTCCAGGGTAAGACCTTTCTCCCCGGACAAATCTTTGTATTCGGCAGCTTTGCACTGCGGGCCAATTTGCTTGGCCATCTGGAGCAGATCGAAAGCTACGCCCCTGGCCATCAGGTCAGATTTGGAAGTTTGAACTACACGGCTGACATCCGCAGAGACTTGATCTTCGACGGGTTCCAGCCACAGCTGAGCGCGCCGCACTGTCACAATGGGCATGATCTAGCTCTGCCACCGAACAGTGCCCAGAAGGCTGCCCCAGTGTCCACTCCGACCCTTAGCTCGGAGCCGACTGCGCCAATCGAGGACGGGTGGCTGGACACCGCCTTGGGGGCTGCAATCTCTACGGCGATTGAGCCGAACACCAGTCTTGTCCTTTGCGAAGCTTGTCACTCTAAGGCGCCGGACTCCTTTCCGGACTCCGAACCTTCTGCGCCCCTGCCGATCGAACCCGATTGGGCGCCGATCATGGAGTTCGCCGCCGGAGACATCTTTCAGCACTCGCCCTTCGACGACATTCTGAATTCACTAAAGTCTCTTTTTTTTCAGGAGAGCCCTGGCTGGACTATGGTAAGCAAGGGTGGGATGCGGACGACGAAGAAATTCAAAGCCCACCCACCACCCACTTCGTAGCCACTTTCGATGATTTAACCGACATGCTCGACTTCGACTCCGAAGACATCGACGGTATGGACGCCGATGCGGGAGACGACCAAAAACCAGCGCCTAGAGGGCACTGGAAAGCCACCTCGTCATACGACATATACATGGTGGACACCCCAAAAGAAGGGAATGGCGATGGAAAAATGGAGGATGACCCCTCCAAGAAGCAGCCTAAGCGCCGGCGTCAGCGGTGCTGCTCTAAATCCTGCCAAACCAAAAATGGCGATTCCGGCACGGGAGATAATAACACCCGGACAGTGCCGAAGACAACCCCCTCCAGCAGGATTCAGCACAGGAGGATGGAGAAGCCAGCCCTCATTAGAGAGCGGCAGACAGAAAGGTAGAGGGCGATAATTACATGCCTCCCTCCGAAGACGAGGCAAGCCTCGACGACGACGAATTTGTCATGCTTGAGGATCCAGTCGAACAAGATTGTTTCAAACGCAGGCTTATGGCCACGGTGAGCAGCCTCAAGAAAAAACAGCAGCAGCTTAGAGCTGATCAAGACTTGCTAGCCGACAGATGGACTGAAGTCCTTGCGGCCGAAGAGTACGAACTCGAACGCCCCTCCAAGAGCTACCCAAAGCACAGGCTGCTACCCCGATTAGAGGAGGAAGCACCTAAACCTACATCACCAGCGCATGACGCGGCCGACCGGCCACCTCGTGGCCGCGACAGAGAGGCCTCTCGGCCATCCACTCAAGCCGCACACCGGCGTCGCTCAAAAAATACCAAGGCACGGGGAAATGTGCCAGACCTGCGAGACATATTGGAGGACAAGGCAAGGCAAACAAGATCGATCTACAGATCGCGTGGGTGCCCCACGTCACGTGACGATAACCGTCATGCCGGATATGGCAAATACGGCTAGGTCGAACACAGCAGACAAAGCTCATTTGGGCTACATCGTGATATAGCCCAGTACAGAGGTGCCGCACACCCACTATGCTTCACAGATGAAGTAATGGATCATCAAATCCCCGAGGGTTTTAAAACCGTAAACATCGAATCATACGATGGCACAACAGATCCTGCGGTATGGACCGAGGATTATCTCCTTCACATCCACATGGCTCGTGGTGATGACCTACACGCTATCAAATACCTCCCACTCAAGCTTAAAGGACCAGCTCGGCATTGGCTTAACAGCTTGCCAGCAGAGTCAATTGGTTGCTGGGAGGACCTGGAATTCGCATTCCTCGACAACTTCCAGGGCACCTATGTGCGACCACCAGACGCCGATGACCTAAGCCACATAATTCAGCAGCTAGAGGAATCTGCCAGACAATTCTGGACACGGTTCCTAACCAAGAAAAATCAAATAGTCGACTGTCCGGACGCAGAGGCCCTTGCAGCCTTCAAACATAACATCCGAGACGAATGGCTTGCCCGGCACCTAGGACAGGAAAGGCCGAAATCCATGGCAGCCCTCACAACACTCATGACCCGCTTTTGCGCGGGAGAAGACAGCTGGCTAGCTCGTAGTAATAACATGACCAAGAGCCCTTGTAATTCGGATACCAAGGACAACAATGGCAGGTCGCGTCGCAACAAGCACAAGCGCCGCATTAACGGCGGCAATGTTGAGGATACGGCAGTTAATGCCGGATTCAGAGGCTCTAAACCCGGTCAGCGGAAAAAGCCATTCAAAAGAAATACTCCGGGCCCGTCGAGTTTGGACTGAATACTCGATCGCTCGTGCCAGATACACGGCACCCCCGAAACACCAGCCAATCACACCAACAGGGATTGTTGGGTGTTCAAGCAGGCAGGCAAGTTAAGTGCCGAAAACAGAGACAAGGGGCTGCATAGCGATGACGAGGAGGAGCCCCGGCCGCTGAACAATAGGGGACAGAAGGGCTTTCCCCCACAAGTGCGGACGGTGAACATGATATACGCAACCCACATCCCCTAAAGGGAGCGGAAGCGTGCACTCAGGGACGTATATGCGTTGGAGCCAGTCGCCCCAAAGTTCAACCCGTGGTCCTCCTGCCCGATCACTTTTTATCGAAGGGACCACCCCACTAGCATCCGCCACGGCGGATTCGCCGCATTGGTTCTAGACCCAATCATTGACGGATTTCACCTCACTAGAGTCCTCATGGACGGCGGCAGCAGCCTGAACCTGCTTTACCAGGATACATTGCGAAAAATGGGCATAGATCCCTCAAGGATTAAACCCACAAAGACGACCTTTAAAGGCGTCATACCAGGTGTAGAGGCCAACTGTACAGGCTCAGTTACACTTGAAGTGGTCTTCGGTTCCCCGGATAATTTTCGAAGCGAGGAATTAATCTTCGACATAGTCCCGTTCCGCAGTGGCTATCACGCCCTGCTCGGACGAACCGCATTTGCAAAATTCAATGCGGTGCCGCACTACGCATACCTCAAGCTCAAGATGCTAGGCCCTCGAGGAGTCATCACGGTCAATGGAAACACCGAACGCTCTCTCCGAACGGAGGAGCATACAGCGGCCCTCGCGGCGGAAGTACAAAGTAGCCTCTCAAGGCAATTCTCCAGTACGGCTATTAAACGTTCGGACACCGTCAAGCACGCCCGGAGTAACCTACAACAAGACCTCCTGACACGTTCCGCGCGAGCGTAGCAGTGCGGCCCCAACCCCAGCCCTCGCGAAATTGCGAAACCAGTACCACGCGTACATAATTATGCTCTGGAAATACCATGGGCATAAGGGGAGGGGCACAACCACGGCACGCCCAAAATGCGGCTCAACCGCACTAGGGGCTCCCGATTTGGTCATTTCTTTTTTTTTCTTACTTTCAGGACTCCACTCTCCGGAAGGCCTATCCGGCAGTACAATCGCCGAACACACGATGCAACAGCCAGGGAGGCAGCAAGCTACGTCGAATGTCCAGGTGGTCTCTATAACGAGCTAAATACCTGTCTTACATAAAGTCTCACAGCTTGCCCCTGGAGGGGGACATGTCAAATAATCCCATCTCTTGCTTATCGCACTATTTGTATCGTTCTGCTTTCACAGCAGCCTTTTAATAAACAATACATAGCTCTTGTCTATTATTGCATTCATTTTTTATGCAAATATGTTCAGTTATGACATTATGCAACCGTACACTTTGGTACGGCCAATACACCAGGGGCTTAAGTACCCCAGAATATGGTGTGAGAAGTCTGAACACTCTCACGAGTGCGGCACCCCGAACTTATAGCATTATATGCATCGGCTCCGAATCATGTCTTGGGTCAATAGTTGGGTTTGCCCGGCTCCCATGTTTTGGTACCTTACGTTCCGTTATATCGGCTAAGGTAGCACTGGGAGAACTACTACGATTGTGCCCCAGTTGAGCTGGGTTAAGCACCTCAGTAGAGAAAGCTAAAACTGACCGTCATGATAGGGCGAGAGCCGGTCGCTGTTCGAGAGGTTTTCGAGTCCCTAAAGACTTATGCCGCTTGGAGCGAGGAGCTGGGATTGTCCGGCCTAGGCGTGGATAGCGCCCCGAACTCGGTCTTCCGAATACTAGGGGCTTCGCCGAAATTTAAAATTATGGAATTCTATGGCTAAGTGAGAGTGATAAAGCATTATAGTCCGATTGCCTTATTCGTTGTGCTGAGCGCCTCCCTCGAAGGACCCAAGAATGGGAACAAGAGCGCTCAGGTTTATCCCAAACACCCCAGCACTCGTGGCATGGGGGTAGAAGCCGACGACTCGCATCTCTTATATTTAATAAACGGCCACACAGAAGGTAATATTTTAAATTCAAAAAAGCGTTGCTTAGCGCATATGAACAAGTTTTCAGCGCACAGGATAACACGAGCGAGTTTATTCAAAAATTACATCCTTGGAACACTCATTCGCCACAAGGCGGGCACCCTTCAGGATGCCCTCATAATACAACTCAGGCTTGTGATGCTCCTTCCCCTCCGGTGGCGCATCTGTCACCAGCTTCTCAGCATCCATCTTGCCCCAGTGTACTTTAACATGGGCAAGGGCCCTACGGGCGCCTTCGATGCATACGGAGCGCTTGATGATTTCAAGCCATGGACAGGCATCCACCAACCGCCTCACCAGCCCAAAGTAGCTCCCAGGCATGACCTCCCCAGGCCACAGCCGTACTATAAGGCCCTTCATGGCCTGATCGGTTGCCTTATGGAGCTCGACCATTTGCTTCAGCCGGTTGCTCAATGGCACCGGGTGTTCGGCCTCAGCATACTGGGACCAGAACACCTTCTCTGTCGAGCTCCCTTCCTCGGCTCGGTAGAATGCGGCAGCGTCGAACACACTGCGGGGAAGATCTGCGAATGCTCCTGGAGAGCTCCGGACTCGGGTAAGTAACAAGTAATTCACTTTCACGTGCTTGCTTTGCATAAAGAATGCCTTACCCGCCGCTATCTTCTTCATCGCCTCAATTTCCTGGAGGGCTTTTTGGGCTTCGGCCTTGGCAGATTTGGCACTCTCAAGGGCCGAGGCAAGCTCGGACTCTCGAGTCTTTGAGTCAAGCTCCAAACTCTCGTGTTTTTTCAGAAGAGCGTGGAGCTCTTGCTACACCTCCGCCACCAGCGCCTCCTGCTTTTCTCGCTTGGTGCACTCCACGGCCGTATTGTCTTCGGCCTTGGACAAGCTTCCTTCAGGGCGCCACCTCGGTTGTGGCCCCTGTAATACTCACGTTGATCCTGTCATTATTTGCAACCAGATCTTTTTATATACTTACATAAGGTACTACTTACCTTCCTTGTCCTCGACCTGCTTCTTGGCACGACCGAGCTCGTTCTCGGACCACTCGAGGCTCTGCTTCAATGCACCGACCTCCGCAGTCAGTGCGGCAGAGGTCAACAGCGCAGCCTACATTCCCATATTGACACACTTATGTCAGACTCCTGCGTATATCTTTTTAGATCCTCAGTCCGGCTTTTCTTTCCGAACACCAAACTGAGCATCAGGGGCTACTGTCTATGCGGTAATATTTTTACATGTCTTAAATACATACCTCAAATCCTATTAGAAGGCTGGCACAAGCTTCCGTCAGCCCGCTCTTGGCAGACTGAACCTTCTGGATCACTGCACTCATAATAGTGCGGTGCTCCTCGTTGATGGAGGCACCGTTAAGCACCTCCAGCAAATTATCCGGTGCCTCCAGTTGGACGGAGGCCACCGGCGTCGTAGGCTTGCCCTTCTTACGAGGGGGCTGCCTGCTGGACTCCGGAACCGCTGAAGGTTCCGGTGCGGTGTCTAGCCCAGGGCCGGACTTAGAGCCCTTTTGGGTTTTATCCCCTTTGCGGCTGGAGTCCGGGAGGTCGCCTTGCAGCGCCTCTGGGACCACCTCCTCCTGACTTGGCCCCTTTTGGGACTCCACCTCGGCATCATCCGTAGGGCGAGGGGAGGTAGCAGTCGGGAGTGAAAGACTATTCACATCCGACGAATCCAGGGAGCCGCTCGGCGAAGCGTCGAGCCGGGCCTTGGGCGGACTGCATGATTATGTTCGGCGTTAGAAGATACTGTGCAATAAAGGAATGCCATGAGTTATTCTGGTATCCGGATACTTACGATTTTGCCAAGGGCTTGGCCCTGGATGGCCACTCCTCTTTGTCGTCATCGGTGTTGGTGGAGTAGTCCGGGAGAAGGGTCTTTCCCTTCTTGGACTCTCTGGCCCCCCTAGTTGGGGTGGCCTTCCTTTTCTTTCCTCCCCCCGTTGGAGGGGGAGAGGCCTCTTCTTCCTCCTCCTCGCCTTCGTGGGAGGAGTGCGCTTCGGAGTCATCGGGCGATGAATCCGACACCACCAGGCACCGGGAGCTCTTTCGAGTTCTCTTGGCCTTCTTCTCTGGCACCACGTGAGGTGCCGGGACCAGCAGCTTCGCCAAGCAGGCATCTGCTGGGCCTTCGGGCAAACGAGCCGGACAGTCGATCTGTCCGGACTTCTTCTGCCAGTCCTGTCAAAGGAATGGGAGCTTAGATCCCGCATAGAGTTGAACTATGAAAAACAAGTATCCCCTTAAGGGTAAAACAAGCTTACCGTGCTGGCTTGGCGCTTCGTGTAGAATCCGCGATCCTCAGTAATGGGAGGGGGAACCTCGGCGCCCTTGAATAGCACCTTCCAGGCATCCTCATGCATTGTGTTAAAGAGCCTGGACAAAGTTTGGTGCTGGGCCGGGTCGAACTCCCACAAGTTAAAAGCCCGTCGTTGACACGGGAGGATCCGGCGGAAGAGCATGACCTGGACTACATTAACAAGTTTAACCTTGTTGTCCACCAGGTTTTGGACGCAGGTTTGGAGTCCGGTCAGCTCTCCCCAATTACCCAATGACAGGCCCGTCTCTTTCCAGGAGGTGAGCCGTGTAGGGATGCCAGATTGGAATTCGTGGCCGCTGCCCATTCAGGGTCACACGGCTTGGTGATGTAGAACCACCCCGATTGCCACCCTTTGATGGTTTCCACAAAGGAGCCCTCGAGCCATATGACGTTGGGCATCTTGCCCACCATGGTGCCTCCGCACTCCGATTGCTGGCCACCCACTACCTTCGGCTTGACATTGAAGATCTTCAGCCATAAGCCGAAGTGGGGCTTGATGCGTAGGAAGACCTCACACACGACGATAAACACCGAGATGTTGAGGATGAAGTTCGGGGCCAGATCGTGGAAATCTAGGCCGTAGTAGAACATGAGCCCCCGGACAAATGGGTGGAGTGGGAAGCCCAGTCCGCGGAGGAAATGGGGGAGGAACACCGCCCTCTCATGGGGCCTGGGGTGGGGATGAGCTGCCCCTCGTCTGGAAGCCGGTGCGGAATGTCGTTGGACAAGTATCCGGCCTTTCTCAACTTTTTGATGTGTCCCTCCGTGACGGAGGAGGCCATCCACCTGCCTCCCGCTCCAGACATGGCTGGAGAAGGTTGAGGTGGGAAGTGCGGACTTGGGCGCTGGAGCTCGAGTGCGTGGAAATGGATAAGCGAAGGAGGAAGAAGGCATAGATGGAAAGGGTGGATCCTTATCCCCTTATATGGGCGGACGAAACTACGTACCCCCACCAGCCTGGTAAAACTTGCTTATGTCCCAAGCACCGTGATTAATGGCACGGTTGGGTTACCCACGCCCGTATTGATGAGAATCCCGGAATAAGGGGACACGATCTCTGCTTCGACAAGACGTGCCAAGGAAACCACCTCGCTAAACGCACTGAGGTGGGAAAGTAAAACGGTTCGAATAAAGGCTTGGCCGTGGCATGATGTCATGCTGCGGAATATGTCAGCAGATTAGATTTGTACAAATATTATTCTCTCTACGGTGGTATGTGGAACTTATTTTGCAGAGCCGGACACTATCCTTGTGTTCAAAATCTTCTATGAAGTATTCGGAGGAGGAACCCGCCTTGCAATGTCGAAGACAATCTGCGCGCCAGACTCATCGTCATTGAAGCCTGGTTCAGGGCTACTGAGGGAGTCCTGGATTAGGGGGTGTCCAGATGACCGGACTATAACCTTTGGCCAGACTCCTGGACTATGGAGATACAAGATTGAAGACTTCGGCCCGTGTCCGGATGGGACTTTCCTTGGCGTGGAAGGCAAGCTTGGCAATACGGATATGTAGATCTCCTCCCATTGTAACCGACTCTGTGTAACCCTAGCCCTCTCCGGTGTCTATATAAACCGGAGGGTTTTAGTCCGTAGGACGAACAACAATCATACCACAGGCTACCTTCTAGGGTTTAGCCTCTTTGATCTCGTGGTAGATCTACTCTTGTACTACCCATATCATCAATATTAATCAAGCAGGAGTAGGGTTTTACCTCCATCAAGAGGGCCCGAACCTGGGTAAAAACATCGTGTCCCTTGTCTCTTGTTACCATCCACCTAGACGCACAGTTCGGGACCCCCTACCCGAGATCCGCCGGTTTTGACACCGACAATTATCACCCCAAATGTTCTAATTCGCCGCGGAGTCGTAACTGCTTCTTCATCGCCTCCACGACCTCCATCTCCTTGCGCGTCTCCTCCGCCATCTTCTTCATTCTGTCCATGACGCGGGATTTCTCGACGCGAGCCTTCATCATCTATTCCACGGCCGCATTACGTACCTTGACAGCAGTCGGGTGCTTGATGCGGAGCTTCGCCAACTCCTCCTTCTGTTCCATGACGAGGGCCTGCAACATCTTCATCGAGGAACTACTATTCTCATGCAGATTCTTCCAGCTGGCGTTCTTCTCCTTCAATAGGTCGATCTTGTGGCAGAGCTTCACCTTGTCCTCATGAAGTCGCAGGATTTCGGCGATCGCCTTCTTCTCTGAAGCAATGCTCTTCTTCAGCAGCATCACCAAGCCGGCGGTCAACTCCCCCTGCTTGTTGAGCTCAGCGGGCATGTCGTCAAGGCTCTCCTTCAGCAACTCCATCAAGCCTTGGATGAACTCCTTCTGCTTATTGAGGTGCTTATTGAGCTGATCGGGCATGCCGTCGAGGGATAACGACTCCAGCTCCGCCAGCTCGGCATGTTCGCCCCCGCGGCTAGCGCGCTCCAGGGAGCCATCGCTTGCTCGTGAGAGATCTTTCGAGGTCTCTGCATAGCGGCGAGCCATCTTGTTTTTCCGCGGCCTTGGTTGCTGCTCCCTTGTTATGAGTAGTTCTCAACCTAGAGCTCTGCTCACTGGCCATGGCAACTACGGACGAAGAAGAAGCACTTATGAGGAGGAAAGGTAGAGTAATTTTCGGTTAGGTAGTTCCCCTTTTTATAACCTAAGTACTAGCACTAGTACTAAAACCTGCATAGTGGGAACAAGTTCAGATTTGGTACGTACTAGTAGGTGTGAGCAGGCTTTCGAATGTGATGGGAACAAAGTCAAGATTAATTGATGGTTTTGGTTTCAAGGCTCGAAACGGCTCCCGATGAGTTTAGCAGAACATAAGTTTCAAGTACTACATTGCTCAAATGCGTAAATATTATGTTACTGTCAAAAATTGGCACAAAATACGACGGAGACCAATGGAAGTACTACTAGCAACCCACGATTTAACTACTAGCATGCGCACAGTGGAGTAATAATGTCTTTCTTCCACCCTCACGTCCACTCAATTTGCATGTGCTGTATTAATTGACCATCAATGAACTGAATGACTTTACATGCGTCAAATTATCACATGGGGTGGATCTTGGTACAAAATTGCATCCGCCCATGTACCCGCTTGTGTGTGCGAGGGAATGAGTGCATGCGTGGCGTGCGTGCACATCTTCGCTTCGTGCATGTACCGCCAGTATGGCTCAGGGAGGACGAGTACATTCTTATGGAACTAGCAGCACCTCACTGTGATCAATCCACACAAGGAGGTCGTGACAACGCCTCCACATGTGCCACGTGGCTTCATGAACTGTAAGAGAGACACTGTGTAGCGTGCCATTGGTATTCTAATTTACGTGTTTTGCACATACTCGAAGTACTAGTAAGGTACACGTGGATTGCACGCATCAGATTTTGCAACCAAATTATGAATAAATAACACACTATAGAATGTAAGCTCTGAGTCATATATGCCTGATGTAGCCCTTCGTTTAATTCTTATAGTTCATCTCATTCAAAATCAATTAGTTTTTATAAAAAAGCTAAGAACACGGGAATATGAAAAACATGGGATTATAGTGGAATGTCGTCTTGAATCCTACAGGATTGTACGAGTGTTTGATTCTGCATAGAAAAAAACGCAAAATTCTTTCAAAGAGATTTGAGTGGATGGGATGTTTCCTATGAAATCTAGTGCAAATGAATCATATGGAAAATTTCCTATGGTTTACAATCCTACGAATCAAACAACCAAGATAGGAAAAATTCCTAATGATTAGAATCCTCCAAAATTCCTTTCAGAATCCTTTGAATCAAAGAAACCCTTAATCTATTTTATGATTCATGGAATTGTGTGTTGTAAAGCATAAAGTAAAAACAAATAATGGCAATTCAACTAGAAAAAAAGTTTGGGCAGTTATGATACGGAAGATTCTAGAACAAAAGAGAACCATTGTTGTTTTGAGGTTTGTCCATTATGCTTAAGTTCGACCATGGAGTCTGCTAGATTGTACATGTGGCAAAATCCGGTGGGGGCTAGAAGATGGTGCGAGGGGCCGAGTGGAGGGAGACTATGAAGGAATGCACAAGTGCGAGATTAATATTTAGAGAGAGGGGGCGAGAACATGCGCTGTTGCACGCAGTGGCGGAGCCATGAAAAATAAATAAGCTAGGGGGCCAAGCATTGCTTATCCTTTACGAGGAGGGTCAATTCATGAACTTAAACCATTTTTAGCAGCAATTGTCTAATGATCACATTTATATTAGCCTCGATATATAGTGATGTTAGGGGGGCAGGGCCCTTACTGCCCATGTCTTTGCCATCGTGCACGCGTCTGAGAGATGAAGCGGAAGGCATGGATGATGAGAGGGGGGCATTGGATATATAATTAACGTGGGTGTATTAGCTATATATGTCAATCCTATATAGAGAGGTATAGATTGATTGATGTGGACGTGGGAAAGAGGGTGAGACCTCACTGGATATATCGATTGATCGGTTTGTGTGGAAAACTATGAAAGACCTAGCTATATACACACATACATAGAGGAACATCGATCATTGCGCATACACGCGTGAGAGATAAAGAATGTCCGATAAGATGGAGAGGGGGATGTGTGTGGGTGTGTGCCTTCATGGGAGACCGACCTGAAGAAAAAGATTGCATGTGTGCAATGGATAATGCCGACTAGTAGTGTGTGTGCATGCATGCACGAGAGAAAGTTAGTGGTACAATTATAAAGAGAAGATGACTGTGTGGGTGTAAAAGACTAGGTGAGGTCATAATCAATGTAAAGTTGAATTCAAATATTTGAATAAGAGATCATGATGTTTGAAACCCATGCATGCATGAATATAATGGAGATCCGCGCGGTGTGGTTTGGAAACGAGCATGTTGTAATGTATACACATTGAACAAGGTCAGACTGATTTGAATTTGAGATACTGATGGCAGACATCATTTGGCCACGTCGCATCCGTGCATGGACACACTATTCTAATTGGAAATGATGGGTGGCTTTCGCATTACATATCTATATCTATACCCCTATATATATATATATATATATATATATATATATATTATATTTTATATTTTTTATATTGTGTGCGGGTAACTTTAACTTTGAAAGATGGTCGATGGATGAGGCGAATCTGATGGTCCAAAGATGGCAAATTTGAGCACTGTTGGCCGTTGGATATCATCTAGATTCCACCAGATTTCGCCACATGTATAATCTAGAAGACTCCATGGTTGAACTTAAGCATAATGCACAAACATCAAAATACAAGCACTTCTTATTTATTCTAGAATCTTCCGTATCAGAATTGCCCAAATGTTTTTCTACATGATTTTCCATTATTTGTTTTTACTTTATGTCTTACAACGCACAATTCCATGAATCTTAAAATAGATTAGCTTTCTTATAAAAACTAGATGATTTTGAATGAAATGAACTATAAGAATTAAACGAACATCTACATCATGCATATATGACTCAAAGCTTACATGCTATAATGTGTTATTTATTCATAATTTGGTTGCCAAATCTCATGCGTGCAATGCACATGTACCTTACTCTAGTCTAAATGGTGTTTGTGTGTGTGTTGGGCGTGTTGAGGTGCAAATTGTCTTTTTTTGGGTACACGTTAAGCTTGTTCTTCCGAAATTTCAAGCCGCGCCTTGTTATGCAGAAAATTCAAGCTAGCGTCTTTGTCTATCGTGCTGTGAAACTCCCGCTTCTTCAACCCGCGCCTTGTTAGCCCAAAATATTTAAGATATATCTTTGTCTTGTCATGCTCCGACAACTCCCTCCATCTCAACCCGCGCCTTGATATTCCGAAATTACAACACGCGTGAAAACTCCCACCTCCTGTGAAATTCCGACACGTGAAATGCCCGTGGTACCCCTGAACCAAAAGAAGCGCCTCAAATCGGTGGGGGTACTTTTGTAACTTACCTCACATTTCGGACAAGCGCGTCCCTAAGCCATGGTTCCCCACTGCCATCCCATCCGCCCACCCATTCGTACACTGAGGCCGTGAAAACCCGTGACGAAACACCACACCCTGTTCCGTCGGCCACCCAGCCAGAGCCTCTTCCCCGACAACGTCGTCCACAGCAACACCTTGACGTCCCTCGTCCACCATATCGGATGAGGATCCGTCATCGATCTGGTCGTCCCGCCGATCCAGCCACCCCGTCCTCCACCTCCAAGGAGTTGTCCCGACGTTCCCCTCGTCTTCTGCACCACCTCCATTCCCACACCGCCGTCTTCACCTGCGCCACCAAAAGAGCATCATCATCGTCGTTTCCTCGGATGAAGCTGCGGCCTAATCGGCGCCACCAAAGAGGTTGTACACTAATCGCCACATTTTCTTCTTGATTCGATCTCATTGTGCTGCCGGTGCTCGGTCTCGAGCCGACACGGAGCGGCTCCATCCACGGCGGCGTCGCCAACCACTTCCTCCACGGCATCGCTCCCTCGGCGGTGACGTCCACATCAGTAGGAGCTCCTGCTGCTTTAGCTCTCACTCACGCTGCTGCTCTGCTCTTGCTCTCAGTTCCCTGCCTGGTCTGCTCTTGCTATTGCTCTTGCTCTTGCTGCTGCTCTCGCTCTTGCTCTCGGTCCCCTGCCTGGTCTGCTCTTGCTCTTGCTCTTGCTCACGCTGCTGCTCTCGCTCTTGCTCTTGCCTGCGATGCTGCTCCGATTTAGCTTCAGTTCAGTCGACTGAATCGACTTTTGGGTCAGTCGATTTTCAGGGGGTGGGGGGGGCTCGTCGGGGTGAAGGAAGAACCAGCCGCAGCGGGGAGGGGTCTCTCCTGAGAGGTACCCCACTATCTATCTTAGGGTTCAGGGTGGGGCGGTGGTCGCCAGCGGTGGTGGGGTGTTATCGGGGCGGTGGCGTGGGGATCGCCGGAGAAAAAGCTCGACACGGGAGGGGCCTAGAGGGATGGCCGGGGCGGCGGTGGACCGGCAGTGGGGAGTGTTTTCGGGGCGGGCGGGGCGGCGCACCACCGGCCGCGGGTGGTGGGGGCCTGCTAGTTGGCCGGTGGTGGCTGGCGACTCAGAGGGGTGGATGTTGAAGATGAACCACAGGCCCTTGATTTCGTATCCAACGGTTGCAAAATCGACTGATCAGAGAATGAAAAGTGAGTCGATCGACGTGTAGCCTCACCTTGCTAGTGCGTTCAGTTTCGACAGCAAAATTCAGTTTCGACAGCTAAGTTCAGTTTTGATAGTTAAGTTCAGTTTCGACCGTTAAATTCAGTTTAGACAGTTAAGTTCAGAGATGAGCGGCTGATGTATTTTACATCTAGCACTTTGTGGTTATGTATTTTACGTCATGTATTGGAGATGCTATTAGAATTCCACTCAGGTTAACATCGTTCGTTCTCTCTCTTGTCCTGCTTCATCCTCGGCGTCGTACAACTCACGGGAGCTGCTCCAACGACGAAACCCTCCATCACAGTGGAGGAGTACCTCGGGCTCCATCTCTAGACGCCTAAGATCTTCTTCCCCTCCTCCGACAGCCAAGTTAGCCGGAGCATCCTCACCGGCCAACCCAATCACGCCGAGATCGACATGGCTTCGCCAAAGAGGTTGTACACTTGTTTCATCTCTTTTTTACTCTACATGTTATATATATTGTCCACTGAGCACTCGTAGTAACGGGAAATATGATTATTTTATCCTACTATATGACAAGCAGTGAGATACCTGGCAACTTAGCTATCCGTGATGGACTCTCTTGAATGCCATCATTATTTGTCTCCGCGCGTTTGAGCTGTGCATTTGTCGATGGGCCTGGGAGTTGAGCTAGTATGGCAGTGGCCTGGGTCCAAAGTTATAGAAGTAGCACAAAAACATTTTTTTAGTGTAGGATTTTCCTTGCTCAAGACTGCCTACTAGAGTCGCCGGTGCTTGAAAGGAAAAGTGAATGAAAAACATAGGAATTGGATAGTTTCCTATGGTACTACTTTTCATGAATTTGGTGCAAAGGAATGGAGCAAACGAAAACTGTAGGATTTGTTCCTTTAGTGTCTCCTTGAAAGAAAAACCGTAGGAATTCTAATTTCCACTTCTCCTCCTTTTCATATTCCTATTCATCAAGCACAAGACTAAGAGATAGTACCATAATAGCATTATAACCATACATTTTTCTTGTGGTTTGACTTAATCTCACCATGCTTTTTTGCATCCTGTGATCTTCCAATTGTTGTGAATCAAACACCCAGATTGGTAGAAATCCTGTGTTTTTAAATTCTCTGTTTTGCACGTGCATTCCTATCCTATTCCTGTCTATTTCCTATCCCTGCATTGTTAGAATCCTCAAATTCAAACAAGCCCTTACTCAATTACTTCTGTTACAGATATGTGTCAAAGAAAACATTGTGTGGTTTGTCCGGCTCCTGCGGCGCTGTGTTCCACCCCAGCTCAGCTGCTCCAACGACGGAAGGGTTCACCACAGCAGGGATCCGCTCTCCAGACTGTCTTTCGCCGCCTCAAATCTTCTTCCCCACCGCCGGCTACCACGACAACTACATTACCATCATCAACTAAGCAGATGACTTTGAGGACTACACGAGCCCGCAAGAGAGGTCGCACTCTTCTGTGTCTGCTTACGTTATGTGTCGCTTAATATGATGACATGCTACATTATCATCATGTTCACCTATTAGACTCTGATTTAGGTCCAAACTAATGCTGAAACTTGAGTTTTTAAATGGTTGTGGGGTACATATTGGGGCAGCAATCAGTACTATCTATCTACTATCTGGTTAATCTCCGGTGTCTACTATGAGTTTCATGTTGGGTGCAAACAAACATTAAAGGAGCCATTATCTGTATTTTATAACTAAAGCTATTATTTGCCTGCTATCATTGGTTTTGGGTCTATCCACAGTTTGCTACCATCACTCTGGATTTGTGCATGCACTCCTTACATAATCTCACTATGTTTTATTCCTATGCATGCCAGTTATTGTACACAATGGAACTGATCATGTAGAGCAAAAGAGACGAGCCTTGCGTGGCAATAAAATTTCATGCAGACGTCGTTCCATGGTGGGTGCAAAGGCAGCCCCCTCCACCCATTTCGGATCGTAATCAAGAGGAAGATAACTATTCTAAGGGGGATTCAGAAGGAGAAGACCACTCCTATTTACCCCATGAGGTCTTCGCTCTAACTTGGCATGCTGATGTTGGTAATATCATGCATATGGTGCCTTGCATTGCTTACTGTATATGTTAAAGATGCCATCTGCTTAGTTTAGACATGCTTTGTGTCAATGCCATCTGTTTAGTTTCTTTATCGTATATGTGAATCATGCAATGCCATCTTGTCTAGCCAGGCATCATATATGTGAATTTTGCAATGCCACCCTGGTTAGCCAGTCATCTTATATGTGAATTATATCGTGCCATCATTTTTTATTACGTGTTAAATTTTTCCACAATTTTAGTACATTCAATTACTCTTCCCGTGCATTAGCCATTCGGCATGGTCATGGAAAAATCTGGAGTGGAAACAAGGTCTTCAGAGCAAACAATGCTATCTGACGAAGCACATGTCTTGCTGGTTATCGATAGCTCCTCGGAGGAGGATTCAGAGACAGATGACCAGTCATACCCCCCCCCAAGGTGCATGCCCTAACTTGGCAGGGTTATGTTGCTCATATCGTGCGTATGGTATCTTGCATTGCTATGTCATTTACTTAGTTTAGACATGCTTTGTGTGAATGCCACCTGTTTAGTGTCTAATTACCATATATGTGAATTATGCAATGCCATCTTGTTGCAAGACATTATATATGTGAATTATGCAATGTTATCTTGTTGCAAGGCATTATGTATGTGAATTATGCAATGCCATGCTATTTAGGCAAGCGTCATATATGTGAATTATATCATGCCGTCCTTTTTTTTATTTCTCATTGCTTTTGTCGACGATGTTTGTATATTCAACTGCTCTTCCTGTGCATCAGACATTTGAATTGGTGATGGAGAAATCTGGAGTGAAAACAAGGTCTTTAGAGTAGACAATGCTACCTATTGAAGCAGATATCTTGCTAGTTACAGATAGCTCTTGAGAGGAGAATTCAGAGGCAGATGACCAGTCCTATTATCCCCCTGAGGTGTATGCTCAAACTTGGCAGGGTTATATTACTCATATAATGCATGTGTTGTATTGCAATGCTTAGTTTTTACATCATATACACAATATTGAATGACATCTCCTTAGTTGACACATCATATATGTGATTGCCCTCTGCTCACTTCCTTAGTATATAAATCATATATTTTAATTATGTCATGCCATGATGTTTACATAGACATCATGTATCTGAATTATGGCATGCCAACCCATTTTCTAAAGAAATAATATAGTTATATCATCTCATCCTGTTTACATAGTCATCATATTTTAAATTATGTCATTCTATCCGTGAATTATATCATGCCATCATGTTTCCATCGACGGCATGTTTGTGATTTATGGCATGCCAACCACTTTATTAGACACATCGTATAGTTATATCATGTCATCCTGTTTACATAGTCATCATATTTTGAAGTATGTCATTCCATCCTGTTTAGTTAGCCATCATACATGTGAAATTGTGTCGTGCTATCCTGTTTAATTAGCCATCATATATGTGAAATTATGTCCTGCTATTCTGTTTGCTTAGATAACATAAATGTGAATTATTTCATGCCCTGTTTTCTTCCCTACTATCCATTGCACCTGTCTATCTTACAATGTCTATACATTCAATTACTTTTCTTGTTTATCAGTCATTTCAATTGGAGGGAGTGATGGCAGAATCTGTGGGAGTAAAAACCCGGTCTTCAGATAAGATCGTGCTACCTGTCGATGCAGATAGAACCACGGTTGTACTTGCCCAAGAACCAGCCCCACCACACATAACCCACACTCATGCAGATTGTACCCCTACCCATTTGGACAGAGAACCAGCTACACCCCTTCTAACCCCAACCCCAGCAGATAGACACCCAGTTCCCGTTGACACAGCACTGTCTCCACCACAGAGCACCCAAACACGAGCAGTTAGTAAGGCAACTGCAGTGCCCAAATCACGAGGACCACCACTCTGAACCCGAAGTCAATGCTTAAAGCATAAGAAGAATTGTTCTCAGGTCAGGTTCCGTAGCTATGGTTCATACTACTTTGCTCTTGCATCACTGTATTTACTGATACCAACTAATTTCAAATTTGAAGGATGCAATTGAAACTCCAATGGTGCAACAGGTATGTTTCAAACCTGTTTCTTCAACGTGTTTGGTTGATTGGTGTTGTCACTTGCTCTATGTTGATTTTAGTTTCAATTGAATAAATAGTTACGTTCTCATGCCATGCACATTACAGGTGTTGTTATTGCTGTGTAGTTTCCCACACTTATATTCTGTCTATGCTGCTTTGTCTTAAATAGATATGATTCAAACTGTATCTATCTTAATTTGGCAACATAAACTAGAATGATATAGACCATACAATGACCATACTACATAGATATATGTTTGTTTCATGATGTTATCCTGTCCACCTTACTACTGATCTGGTTTACCAAAATGAGTTTCATATACTACATTGTAAACCTTAGATGTGTTTGTTTGTTTCTCTTTTAGAACACGGATAAAATATTGGAGAAGAGTGCCCTGTTATGCAATGGTAAAGAAAGTAATGCAGATAAGGTTCAAGATAGTGAGACATCCCTGTTGGTCTCCAAGAAAGCTGATAAACACTATATTGAAGACACTGAGACAACCCCAAAGTCTTGTCTTGATGTAGTGTTCGAGTTACTGGCTACCACTGCTGGCACCAGCTCTTTGAACTCGTTGCCTGAATCAGTTCGGCTTCTTGAGTCTCAACTTCAAGTTGAAAGACATCGATCAGATGTCATGCGACAGGAAGCCGAAGGACTGAGGAAGTCCCTACAGAATTCAGATGCATACTTTCTAGTGCAACAACAAGTGCTCGAGGACTTAAGCGCCAAACAAGAGAAAGTTAATAAGCTTGCTAAGCATCTTGCCAGCATTATGGGTACCCAGGATATTGTTTCTTGAGCTCTTCTAAAGTGGTTTCAGTTCTAGACTTGTTTTGCTGCGGTGTTTATATGCTGTTGTGTTCCCTATATTTGCACTGGTGCTGAACTTTGATGCCTAGTGGATGTAATATGTGTAATAGCCGTGATAGCCTAGTGTAAGTTGCTTACTTATTTATTTCCTTGTTGTCTTGTTTATTTGTTTGCTTGTAGTCATTGCAGTTCTTTTTCTGCGGTTTGCTAGTGGCTGCAATAACCTATTTTTTAAAACTAGGCCACAATAACTATGGGCTAATATTTACTGTAGTGACACTAGGCCTCCTACGGGCCGTAGAAATAGTGGGCCTTCTACGGGCCGTAGAAATAGTGGGCCTTCTACGGACAGTAGAAACAGTGGGCCTTCTACGGGCCGTAGAAACAGTGGGCCTTCTACGGGCCGTAGAAACAATGGGCCTTCTACGGGCTGTATCATCAATGGGCCTTATACGGGACGTATGATCGATTGGCCAAACATGGGCCAAACAGACCGCATTCTGGTCGTAAACGGGCTAGAGTTGGAATCGTCCGTTCGTGGGCCAACCATAATGGGCCATCGTTAATAGGACGTATTTGATGACGCTATGAAAACGGCCCAACGTATTAACGGACAACAAACGGGCCGACTGTAACTGTCGGGGATATACCCCGCTGTACACTAGCTACAGTATTTAATGTTTATAGGAGAGAGAGGCAAAGAAATCGCAATATGATTGGTACGTAGAAGTAAAAGCCTGCTTTTAGCCCATGCGTTGGCTGCATGCAGGCTCTATTGCTTCGTAGGCTGCGCTATCGCCCGGCGACTCACCAAGCGCCTGCTCTCTTCTCTCTCTTGTGTTCTCTTTCCTCCAACTAGAATTTTAGTGACGTGGAACATCTTATAACCAGCTGACTAG
Source organism: Triticum aestivum (assembly GCF_018294505.1). Lineage (NCBI taxonomy): Eukaryota > Viridiplantae > Streptophyta > Magnoliopsida > Poales > Poaceae > Triticum > Triticum aestivum. The sequence goes on along the minus strand of NC_057813.1, from coordinate 709,130,280 downwards.
GATCTATTATACTTGCTCTTACTACTCCTCTTAACATGGCACGACTTCCAAGATAAATTCTTTAAAAAAATATGAGAGCGGCATTTTGCATTATCCAGCGCCAGCATCCATGTTCATCCAACAAAAAATACCTCAGGTGATATCCCTCCTATCTGTTTTATCTATAATACCGTAATCTATCTGGAAACAGTTACTCTGGCCTGTCATATTTTTATGCAGGACGACTATTAAAAAAAGGGGTGGTATTATACCATGGAGGCACGCTCGGCTGTGCCACGTAGCTTAATGGACACGCGTATCACGGTCCGGTTTACATCAACGCGCTGGCCAACTCGCCCGTTCATACCGCCTTACAACGCCACAGACGGATCGCCCGTCCGTCCTCACGGCCGGTTCACGCGTCCACGCCGGTTTACAACGCGGAGGACAACTTGCTCGTCCGCACCGGCTTACAATGCCGCGGCCGACTCATCTATCTGTGCTACCTCTGATGCTGCGGACGTAGTTCCCGCCCGTCTCTCGCGGCCTGGTCTACATCAACATATCAGATTGCACCTGTCCGCATGAAGCTGTTAATTGAGTATGAGAAAGTCACAGCTTGGGTAGCCCGGTTTTCTTTAAATTTGGAGGCAAATTATCATTCAGCCGCCGTCTACACTGGATGGATCAATGGACATGCGCACAAATCGCTGCCACTACAGTTTGGTCCACATCAAACAGCCAGTTGGAAGGAACCATTGGCCGAGTTCTTGACACGGCTCATACGAGATCATTTATAATCTGCCACAGTCACCTCAACCTTCTGTGAATTTACATCGTGTTATTAACACCGATGATATATATACCTTCTGCTATGGTCAAGTACGGAGAATCTCAAGACAACTCCTTGAGTCGTCTTATGACTCAGGGGCTACAATGATATGATTTAGTAAGTCTTGCCTGTTTCAGCAAATTTAAGTGCCCCGGATGTTGAAGGGAAAGATAACACGGTCCCAGAGGCTACTGTTATATTGATGAAAATTTAAAAGGCCATCAGAAATATTCTGACTCACAATGATGATTTCGGTTTATAATCTGGTTTAAGAGGAAACTATCTCTTGCAAAGCTCGGACGCTCTCAATATCCGGTTCAAAATCCTGGTTCAAGAAGAATTTTGTCACTTGCAAAAAGTTAAAGGTTGCTGAAGAGGACCTCTTGCCCTGATGCGCGGTTCAAACATGGGTATCCCGCCTTATTGGCTTATCATATTATTGGTTACATGGGGGCTTCAGCTGACAAAGCAGAGTTCTGTCCATTAATCCGTCTATCACGCCACAACAAAGCTTGGGAGCTTCACACCCAAGGTGCCAAAGAGAGTCTTGTTGCTACGCACAGCTCAAACATAGGCACCCATAGAGCACAGCTCACAAGGTTACTTGGGGGCTCTTTGTGCACTCCAACAAAGAGTTTGAAAGGACCCTTGTAATCTGCTATCAAGCACGGCTTGGAAGCCTGGTGTATTCACCTAAAACCCGGAGTTAACCTGCCTTCATCAAGTAAGCCACTCCTATCCAGGTAATCCTGGCATGACCCACCGAATGTTTGACAAGTAAATCTTATACAGACCCTAAACTTGTCAAAGTTAAAACGACGATTGGTTAGTTGGAGGTCCATCTTAAAAGGCTTTGTCAAATGGTTAAACTCAGCGGCCTGGCAGCCCATGAAAAGCCTCGAATTTGGGCCTGGCAGCCCTTGAAAAGCCTTGACTACATGGTTTTATTTGCCTGTGTCAAGAATTTTCTTCTTTGATAAATTTTATGTTGAACCGGTGTCTATTGACCCGGCATGACTATCAGTCATCAAATTAACCTGGTGTTCATTAACCCGGCTCGACTTTCAACTACAAGTTGTCAGTACATAATCCCTTATAATCCAGTATTTATTGACCTGGCCTGGCTTTGGACTATAAGTCGCCAGTATATATTTGGATTGCACCTTTGGAATTATGCACTTATAAATCATTGGCTATATTATTCAAATAGCCAACATGGCAGGATTTTTATTATCAATAACCAGTATTATGATTAAGGTTTTCAAAGTCGCTTTAGCGCAATGGCTATCATATTGTCAATGGATATGATTTATTCTACAATTGAAGGAATAGTCCCGAGTTGCTGCAGGCTTACAACCCGGTACTTGGGGGCTACATTATTTAAGTTGAGATTACATCAAATATGCAAGTCTCATGTCGCTGCAAGCATGCACCATGACACTTGGGGGCTAATGCAAAGTCATTATTTGCTCACCTTATTGCAGACCCGACTCATCACATCATAATGAGCTGGCCCTTGGGGGCTACCAATTGCTTCTGTCAACATTTCAAGGTACAAAGTTTTTTATCCATTACATTGCCCGTCTGCTCAGTTGGTAAAGCACAAGGCTCTTAACCTTGTGGACATGGATTCAAGCCCCATGATGGGGGTTACATCGTATGATGTTATTTTTCAAGTCCCAGCTCAATATTATCTTACTGAGCCGGCCCTTGGGGGCTACACCGTTGCTGTTAAAGTTTACATGATTATATTTACAAAGTCCCTGCTCATTATTGCATAATAACCCGACCCTTGGGGGCTACACTGGCTGAAGTTTTTATGAGCATCAGGAAATTACAAGTCCCAGGTTGCTGCAAGCATGACAACCCGGCACTTGGGGGCTACATATGTGGAATACTCAGTTCTGGCTAGTGATTGAGATGAACAAACTGGATTTCTTCAAGCTTGTGACATTCATATCGAAGCAAATCTTAAGCTGTTACTACGTTACCTTCTTAAGATTTGAGGGCTACAAGTGATGGGTATATAAGAGGTATATTTTCAAAAGGTGATGTCAACAAACAGTTATGATCTGGTGCCATCAATATTTGTAAACCGGCAAATTTTACATTCTTAAACCGGTTGAAGATCAGATGGGTATTTCAAGGACCAATATTGTTTTTAAGCATTGGGAGGTGAATCAAAGGAGTTATTCTTCACAATATATTTTCTATGAGACCAATGTCAGCAAGTTGATTATGAAGCTGGCCTATTAAACTGGATTTTCTAGAAGAAGGAAGTGACAAGGACTTAAGGATTATCAGTGTTAGTTTAACATGGATAAATCGAAATTAAACTCGGGGCTAATGTCGGGGATATACCCCGCGGTATGACCCGGCCGAAGTCGTAACCCGGCCGGGACTTGGTAAACCGGTGAGTGGTAAACCGGCAGGAGTTAAGACAAATGGCTAAGACAGACGGTAAACCGGTAAGTGGTAAACTGGCAAGTGTTAAGACAGATGGCTAAGACAGACGGTAAACCGGCGAGTGTTAAACTGGCAGAGTTAAGACAGATGGTGGCACCGGCAGGTAGTCAGACAATGTTAAACCGGCAGACAATGTTAAACCGGCAGACAATGTTAAACCGGTAGACAATGTTAAACCGGCAGACAATGTTAAACCGACAGACAATGTTAAACCGGTAGACGTTAAGATGCCTAGGAAAGGAAGTCAAAATAGTTTAAGTCTTAGTCCGAGATGGACTCTACATGTAACCTTCCCCTTCAACTTATATAAGGAGGGGCAGGGCTCCCCAAAGAGGGAGAATCAAGAAACAATCTCTAGGGCTAGACACAACTAGAGGTGAGCCGGTTTACGACGACTCCCGCGTGATGATAATGAGATCTAGCCTCAAACAACATGTAGGGTTTTTACCAGATGATGTTTCCCGGGGCCCGAAGCTATCTAAACCCTTGTCTTGTGTTGCGTCTCTCGATTCCGCTCAACCCCTCTCAAGCTACCACATAGATGCATTGGCCTCGCGACTAAGTCCTCACACTAAGGACATTTGACGTGTTAATTCCACGACAGTAACCACTGGCTGAATTTGGCCCACAAGCAGAAAATGACAGTAACGGGCCATAAGTAAACGAATGTTGGAAATGAGCCCAAGAATAAATGGGCTCTGAGAAGGCCGAAAGATAACATGGGCTAGAAATGGCCCAACGGAATAATGGGCCGTTAATGGGTATAAAGTGATACATTGTTCTTTACGGGTCAGTTTCACCACGGGCCGTTAATGGGTGTAAAGTGGTACACTATTCATTACGGGCCAGTTTCACCACGGGCCGTTAATAGGCCAAGAGTTACATAGGGCCTCATATGGGCCGAAAGACGTCATGGGCCATACATGGGCCAGAAGTGAAAATGGGCTGGAATCATATTGGATGGCCTAGATGACGCTACTAGGCCTAATTCGAATAGGGCGTAACGGGCCTTGGGTTAGCGGGCTGTAAATGGGCTATATGCGAACAGGCCGTTAACAGGCTTTCCATGGGCCGGCCCGCCACCTTTTGACCAAGTCAAACGGGCCAGCCTTTTCACAGGAATGGGCCTCTGTTGGGCCGTGCCACGTGTCGATGTATCATAGGCGCCTTCTGTCCAATGAGTGGATGACATCTGTTCCAGCGATGAGCCGACACGTGTTTCCTCCAGCCAATGATGATTTTACACGTGGAAAATCCCCATTGTTTGGGGTTGTTAATGGGTTATCGGATCCAAAACCCGACCCAATAGCTTAACGGCGTTTCGTTACGGTGGATGCCATGTGTCGGTCACCCTTGACGAAAGCACTTCTGTGACACGTGATTTATCGTCATTGAAGTGGACACTTCTATGATGATAATTTTAGTAATGTCATGGAACACTTCTACGACAGCACAGGTATGACTATCTTGATTCTGTCATAAAATCATCATGGATGTACATGCATGACAGAAAATGCGACCTACTGTGACAAACACGTATCATCACGGAAGTGTATTTTTTTTGTAGTGCAGAGACTTCTCCTCGATCTCTAGGCTGGAATACGGGGCATTCCGGTTTCTCTGAGCCAGGGTGCCACAGGCTTGGTATCAGAGCAGGTCTGGCTGTAGGACACCCTAGTCAGCACGAGCGGTAGAAACTGGTAGAAATCGGATCGGTAGTATAGAGTCTGGCTTGTTTATTGCATTTGGTTGTTGCATTGGTTTGTTGCATATCATGCATATAGAATTATTATTTGTTGCTAACGGTTTATCTTGTGAGTGTAGTTGGCATCGGTTCGGATCCACTACAGCTCAACCTTTGCATTTCTCTAGTTCCTTTTTATTTCGGTGTTTGGTGTCATTTCTGTCCTAGCAGAGTGATGCCAAGTGATCCCAACACTGTTTGCAAAAATGGTGCTCAGGTATCGCACCGATGTCTTTCTTTCAGTCCCGTCTATCGTTTTGGGGATGGACATGCTTCTATCCCGGATTGTTCTTTTATTTTGTCGTGTTGGCAACCCTTAATGATCTTAGTAATCAAGAAAGGGCAATGTCAGTAGCCTCAGTTTTTCCCTGCAATCCTATTTCCTTAACGAGTCTGGATCTTTTTCCGTCTGCTTGATAATAATGTGGTTGCGACCTTCGTGTACCACTGCATGATTACCGAGTACGTCCTCACCTCCGAGCTAGTTCAGGTTGCCACCTGGCTAAGTTAGCACTTGGTGTAGAGATGTTTACACCAATTCTTCCACACATTTATTCGTTCTCGTGCACATCGTCACAGCATGCTAGATCGTAGAACCGGAGATCCCGTGAGATTTGTGTGCTTAAGTAGGCATGCATATTGTGTGACTAGCAGTAACATGTGACATTGATTGTGTGAAATGATTATTGTTGTGTGCTTTTGTTTAGTTGAGTTTTCTTTTGCTTCTTTCTTTTTGGGCCCCGGTGTTACATTATTTTTCCCCTATAAAGATTTGCTCATCCACCAACACCAGACTCGAAGAAGTAATAAGGATTTCTAATATTTGGAAGAAGCTCACCTAAACATTTTGGGTCTACCTAGTCAACCACATCATGGCATTAATATCTGCTCAGAATACCAATGGTGTATTGGATTGGCTATCAACATCAAGTCCCCATCAGTATAAAATCCTCACAGCATTTATGATCCAGCCAAAGGAAGACCAGTCAGGTACAAGATCAATAGTATATTTTCAGACACAGGTATGGGTCATATACAAAATTTTGGCGCAGCAATACATGATGCTTGAAATATGTTACTATCTGAAATAAAGCCAGAATGTGATATGCTCAAGGAAGACAGTCCAACCATTTTTTTCTCATGCAAATAATCGGCCTCAGAATATTATGGGAGTGTGTATGGATTTCAGTCTGCATATCAGTATGAAGCTTTGGATGATATGTGAACAATTTCCAGCCCACGATACCCAGTCTTTCTTAGCAAGATACCTCGGTAAAAGCCTCTGATAGACGAAAATGAATTTTTCTCAATAAGCAAAACCAAGGAAAAGCTTCTCAAGTACGGGACTCAGGCTTCTCCAGCACAGTAATCAGACCAAGCTTCGTGTGTAAGATATAGAGCCTTCTTCTACATGATACCCAGACAAAATATTTGAGCAGAAGTTAATAAGTCTTCCTCAGCAAGCTACTTGGATAGCTTCTCTCATAAGCCACCCAGTCCGTGTCAGTACCGCAATATTGCACCATCCTCAGAGATTATATGAAGAGTTGCCAATGTACGGCAATACAGCTCAAGGACCAGACTTGCAATAATTTTGTCAGAGGTACAATTCAGTCAAAACATATGCCTACCGCAAGGATCAAGTGTTTGGTGGCATATCCTTCTTATATATGGTGAGCATGTATCCCCAGTCATATCAGTCACTCATAGGAGATTCGGCAAGGATCCAGTAGACATACCTAAGGAAAGTAAGGATCCCACAACCTCGCGAGTCAGGCAAAGGAAAATAAGCAGAAATATATCTCATGTAATACAAGGATCGACAATATTTGGAGATGACATCACGGACTTAACAGTCGTGAAAATGGATACCAAAGTCATTATTCCCCCAACTGACAAGGAGATATTATAAAACCTTTTCACATTCTTGTATGATTGGCCTCAACAATGAGCTCTGTACCGCTACAAACCCCAAATATATGTCATATGTGTGCGGACCCAGGTCAGAAAACAAGCACAAGGAATACTGTCAAAATATTGCACCAATCACATCCATGGTCATACGAAGAATCAAGGACATGTGTGGCCAAGTTATTTCAGTAAGGTATCCTAACAAAGAAAACCATGACCGTAAAAAGGATGAGACTGACAGTAAAGGGATTTTCATATCCCACTGACCCGCTTGACATGGTTAGTGTGGAATATCCAAGTCTGTTCTGTTAGATCCAAGAATTCTTTGCAAGCTCAGCAGTCTTATTTCAGTGGCAGCATGGAAGCATATCACAACCTATTACCACAGATGGGTATATTGACCACATGAGAAAAATCAAAAGCCGAACAATCAGCTCAGACCCAGTATACTCACCGACGGAATCAAGTACACGATCAGTCTGTCGGGAAAAGCATTTGTCCGTCAGCCCCCTGTCGGGCCAGTCTCAAGATGTAAATATTTGAGGTATGACACAGATATAACTCCATACCCCATTATATGGCTCACGATAGAAGGTAGTCAAATCTTTGGTACATATCTCATGCTCGAGCCAAAGAAATAAGTCAAGATAAATCAGTGTCACCTATGAGCAAGCAAATCCCGTCAAAAGATGGCCATGATAATTCTTAGCATTTATTGAAACTAGAAGGCATGCATTTATTTGAAGCAACCCCATGACAAAAGTAAAAAGGTTTCATGACCAAAGGAAAAATTTATGCTTAGGTCCATTGGATATCACCGCAGATATGACAAAATTCACGTCAGCAAAAGGATTTGGTATGAGAGCAATAACCCGTCAGAATTTGGGGAAAGGTGAAGCAAATCACCCCAGAGCAAGGTAAGTTGATCATGTGAAATTCTTGGGGGAACAATAAGTAAAGGAAAAAGGATACACGAGTTGGAAACAGTGTCCTCAAGTCATACTTGTTCCCAGAGCAACTAAATCTCGAGGACGAGATTTCTTTAAGGGGGTAAGGATTGTAACAGCCTGGATTTTGGCCCTTTTCTTTTTCTTCTGATTTAGTTGGTTTTTGCTGTGTTTTTCTTTTTGGAGTGGTTCTGTGGCCTTGCCACATGGGAAATCATCCTCATTCCCCCTCCCAAGTGGCTCATCATTCCCAAAACCTTGCCAAGATCATGTCACTTCACTCCTTTACCAAACCCTAAAATTCCTTTCTAGGGAATATTCCTTTTTCCTATTAAAGGAATAACCCTATCCGCCCTAGGTTGTGAAACAACCTATATTTATGTCCATCCAAAAATCCCCAAATAATTCTCATAATTACTTTGGGTCATATTTAGCTCAAATATGTCCAAACATTGCCTTGGCCAGTTAAAAAATAATTCCCCAATAATTATTCTTCCTTTCTGCCCTGAATGGCACTTGGTGAAGGAAGTGTCATTTATATTTTCCTAGTGGCTCCCAACATTTTTGGGAATGCTTATATGTCCAAATAATTGCCTCATCCACAAGTTAAAATTTATTTGCCTAGCCAATCTTCCTCAGTGAATTTTCAAAGTTTATGCCAGACAGAAGGCTTTGTGAAGGAAGTACTAGCGAGGAGTATCCAAATGAGTTTAACTTTGGCACACTCCTTAATGTTCTCATATTAACCCCCTCCACCCATTTGCAGCCCTATCCAATCATCTATGTGAGCACAAGAGCAAATATTTGATTCTGGCAATATTTTCAGGCTGTGAAGCAACTGCATTGTATATTGCCTCAAAAATCCTGATAAATTACCAAATCATTCTTATACCCATAAAACATCTCTCCACCCAATTTGGTATCATTTCATTAATCCATTTGATCACCAAAATTATTCCAAGTTTCTGGACAGAAATGATGTTTGTGAAGCAAGTGCCATTTTGGCTTGTCCATTTGGCATGAGCTTTTTATAGCATCTTCATATGTTCAAATAATCAATCTTTTCCCAATATTAGCCCAAGTTGCTTCTCAAGGTGAGTGCATCATCCGAATTTAGTTTCTGACCAGATTTGGCAGTTGCAAAGCAACTACAATAAATATGTGTTCAATTCCCCTCAAAACCTCCAGGACTGTAGTCCTTCGATAGATAAACCCCCCAGAGCATCTCTCTGTTGATCACACTTAGTTGATCAAGTTTACTGCAGTAAACTTTAGAGGTTGCTTACCATTTAACCAGAGCAATTTTAACCAAGTTACCACCGCAGTTGAGACCTACCCAGGAAGGACTAACCCCCAGACATCGTTTGGCCTCGCCTGTGGCACTGTGTGCACCAGTGTACGCGGTGACCGCCTCTCTGGCATGCCATGGACGTGAGCTGGGTGGCTTCTTGCTTGGGCCCCTCCCCCTCTCGTTGTCTTCACGCTCGTGAGCGTGTCCAGCAGCAAGCTCTCATCGTCGATGTTCCCCTGGAACCCTCTCCTCCCCTGGAACCCTCTCCCCTTCCATCCGCTTCCTCACCGATGCTCGCCGCTGCGTGACCACGGGCGAACAGTGGCCATTTGGCTCTGTTCGTCACTGTCTTCTTCCTCCCCGTGCTCTGTGGGGGCCCTACCCTGTGAGCTCCTCTCTGTGTCTCCCCGTCACCTTCCCCCGAGCTCGAGCGCACGCACACGCGTCCGTGGGGCCGGCCACGCGTCCGCAGCGGCGCCAACGTGGCAGCTCCTCCCCGCAGCTATTTAAGCCCCTCCCCGTGCAGCCCGAGTACTCCAGCAGCCTATCCACCCTCCTCTGACCCCGCCCAACCTCTTCCCCGAGCACCGGAGCCCCTCTGCTCATCCTCCATCCACCATGGCCGCCGCCTCGGCCGTTTCAAATTCGAGGCCACCCGAGCTCCATTCTCCCTCCTGACCACACCAGAGCCCCCGCCAAACCCCCTCTAGCCTCCCCAGTACCGTGTAGCCCCTTCCCCACGACTGGAGCATCATGCCCGACGTCGACCAGAGCCGCCGTCCGCCCCGTCTTCCGTCGTCGCCTCCCAGTCCGTCCTCGGCATCCCCAACCGGTCCAGGTGGGTGCAGCGCCTCGCCCTGGCCCCGTCATTGCCTCTCCCTTGGCCGGAGGTTGCCGGAGCCACGGGGGCCGGCACCGGCCGCGCCTCTGCCTCGCCCTCCCCTGCTCCCGTCGAGGAAGAAGAAGGAAGAAGGAGGAAGGAGAGAGAGCACGGTGGGACCCCCTGGTCAGCCACCCGCGCGTTGACCCTGCCGGTCCAGCTGGATAAGTGACGGGCCCCGCATCCCGTGGGACCCGCACGTCAGCGACCCCAAGCCCGGGCCCCATCCATACTGACGTGGATAAGTGGAGACGTATTTGGGTGTGTGCGTTTTCAACTTCTGAAGGCGTATTTCCTTATATGCGTTTCTGCCTTATCCACTTAGGGACTTGTTTGTGATGAAATTTTTACAAAAAAGTCCTTGATCTTCTACACGTCATAACTCCGCAACCTAACTCCGATTGAGGTGAATCCAACGCTCACTTCTTCGTCTCGTCGAGCCCTTTTTGACAGAATCATGTTCACCATGTTTTAACATTCTGAAAATGACCATTTTTCCCCTGCCCTTATTCAGCCCCCTCCGAGAGTGTACAATTTCTGGCGATTCGTTCTACGAGTTTGTCGCACTTTCTCCCGATGATTTCTTCCACCCCAGGCAAGCCACACCCTCCATTTGCATCACTGTAATGCAGTGACATGGTTTAATCTATTTGAACTTGTTTAAAATACTGCTTTAGCTACATGACTTTGTGCATGGCATTTTCTCGAAGTATTATTTTGATCTTGCTGTTGCCATGCTATTGCTTGGATTACTAGGAGTTATGCTTGAAGTTGATGAGTATCATGTTGTCATTGGAATATTAGTGGTTGGCATTATGATTATTTCCATGATGGTATCTGTTATTATATTTTGAAGTATTGCTTTGGATATCATGCTGCCTTTGGATTATTAGTGGTTCGTATGACTATTTTCATGATGCTAGTTGATGTCCGGTTACTGTTGCTTGGATTATTATTCTCGGAGATGATGTTTACATGTGGGTCTTAGTTGGATAGCTTTATTCTTGTTATTGGAGTAGTAGGATTATTGTTTTAGGATTCATCATGACAGTAGTGTTGTGCTACCCTTGGAGTATTTTGAGATGTTGATATTATGCTTGGGTTATTTGTTAGCTATTGCTATGGCTTGGTTATAGTTTGATAGTTGATATCGGAGTATCAGTTATCACTGTTATATCTTTGGGGTTAAATTCCATCATTAAGTTGGTCAAGTGCCACCGAACTGGGCTTTTTCCAGTGCAACCACATTTGCCTTTTATGGGAAGGCCCTAATGCGGTCTATTGTCGTGCCTCTTGCCGGTGCCTCCAATGAGGGAAGTTTATGGGCGTGCGGTACCCTGGCCCGGTACGCAGACATAACCTTGTGTGCCCGTAGTTGGTATTGAGATCGCTTGTCCCCGTTTGGGACCGTTTGGGTTTGCCACGACGGTGGTCGTTGGTGTCTGGGGTAGACACGGGGCCACCCATGACTTAGCCCAGTGGGGAGTTAGTCCGAGTGGCCGGGAGAGTGTCATGGCAGTAGATCGGTTTTGTCGGAACGCCGTTGGTCCACCCGAATGGGAGTGTGAGGCCATGGGTCCTTTGGTGTCCTACCTCTGCAGAGAGTGTGTGTTAAATCTATCGATAGTCGCGTCCTCGGTCATGGGCATAAGTTCGTACTAGGTCACACCGTTCGATCAAACACTCACATGGCGAAATGACTTATAGGTGATGTATATGTTGATATTGTGAGATGTAACAGTTTGGCAGGATGATGATGATGATGTTGGGATGATCTTGAGAAGGATCATTCAGTTTGTGGTCACGAGGTGATCATGTGGAGGTTCCATTTGTGATCCGTGAGTGATCACCGTTTTGTTTTGGTCACGAGGTGATCGAGATGGTATATTGCTTGGCCGGTTAGCCAAGTGTGAGATGGTTCATGTGGTACTTGAGATCTGAGATGTTGGCTTATCAATAATCTAGTAGTTCATATCGTGATTATTAGTTGCTTCATCATGGTAGCTAGTAATTTAATTAACCTGCTTAATGCTATGTTGTTGTCTTGCCTTGATGTTTTTGGTTGTTGTGAGCTTGCAAGTACATTCAATGTACTGACCTGGCGTGTCATGCCAGATTGCAGGTGATGCCGTGATTGCTTTATTGCTTGTCGTGGTTTCCGTTAGTGCGAGCTAGATCGTGTCCCAGCCAGAGTCCCTGCGGAGTGGAGTTCACTACCATCACCGTTGTTCCGCTGCTAGAAGTATTCCGCTTCTACGAGTTGTTCTGCTGCTAGTATAGAGCAAGTGTAGTATTGTAGGCGTAGTGTCGCTCTACTGATGTGCTTCTTTGTAACATTAGACCCTTGTAATATTATTCTTGTAATAAGAGCTGATTTGTTTTGTGTCAAGAAGTCCCGTATTCCAGAGACTTCTCCTCGATCTCTGGGCTGGAATACGGGGCGTTCCGGTTTGTCTGAGCCAGGGTGCCACATGAGTAGTCATCAGCTTTGCTCTGCCATGTGTTCTTAATGTCATCAGTAGCATCTACAGCAGGCCTGGCACCCAACGGTGCTTCCAGGATGTAATTCTTCTATGCAGCAATGAGGATAATCCTCAAGTTAGGGACCCGGTCTGTGTAGTTTCTGCCATCATCTTTCAACTTAGCTTTCTCTAGGAACGCATTAAAATTCAAAGGAATGGTAGCACCGGCCATTGGTCTAAAACAACATAGACATGCAAAATACTATCAGGTACTAAGTTCATGATAAGTTAAAGTTCAATTAATCATATTACTTAAGAACTCCCACTTAGATAGACATCCCTCTAATCATCTAAGTGATCACGTGATCCAAAGCAACTAAACAATGTCCGATCATCATGTGAGATGGAGTAGTTTTCAATGGTGAACATCACTATGTTGATCATATCTACTATATGATTCACGCTCGACCTTTCGGTCTTAGTGTTCCGAGGCCATATCTGCATATGCTAGGCTCGTCAAGTTTAACCCGAGTATTCTGCGTGTGCAAAACTGGCTTGCACCCGTTGTATGTGAATGTAGAACTTATCACACCCGATCATCACGTGGTGTCTCAGCACGACGAACTGTAGCAACGGTGCATACTCAGGGAAAACACTTGTACCTTGAAATTTAGTAAGGGATCATCTTATAATGCTACCGACGTTCTAAGCAAAATAAGATAAATAAAGGATAAACATCACGTGCAATCAAAATATGTGACATGACATGGCCATCATCATCTTGTGCTCATGATCTCCATCACCGAAGCATCGTCATGACCTCCAATGTCACTGGCGCGACACCTTGATCTCCATCGTATCATCGTTGTCGTCTCGCCACCTATTGTTAATATGACTATCACTATCGCTTAGTGATAAAGTAAAACAATTACATGGCGATTGCATTCATACAATAAAGCGACAGCCATATGGCTCCTGCTAGTTGCCAATAACTTTGTTACAAAACATGATCATCTCAAACAAAAATTTATATCACATCATGCTTGACCATATCACATCACAGCAAGCCCTGCAAAAACAAATTAGACGTCCTCTACTTTGTTGTTGCAAGTTTTACATGGCTGCTACGGGCTTCTAGCAAGAACAGTTCTTAACTACACATCAAAACCACAATGATTTTTCGTCAAGTGTGTTGTTTTAACTTTCAACAAGGACCGGGCATAGCCACACTCGATTCAACTAAAGTTGGAGAAACATAGACTCACCAGCCACCTATGTGAAAAGCACGTCGGTAGAACCAGTCTCGCATAAGAGTACGCGTAATGTCAGTCTGAGCCGCTTCATCCAACAATACAGCCGAATAAAAGTATGACATGTTGGTAAGCAGTATGAATATTATTGCCCACAACTCTTTGTGTTCTACTCGTGCATATAAAATCTACGCATAGACCTGGCTCGGATGCCACTGTTGGGGAACGCGGTAATTTCAAAAAAATTCCTACAATCACGCAAGATCTATCTATGTGATGCATAGCAACAAGAGGGGAGAGTGTGTCCACGTACCCTCGTAGACCGAAAGAGGAAGCGTTATGACAACGCGATTGATGTAGTCGTATGTCTTCACGATCAGACCGATCTTAGCACCGATCTTAGCACACGTTCAGCTCACGGACGTCCCTCGTACTCTTGATCCGGTTGAGGCCGAGGGAGAGTTTCGTCAGCACGAAGGTTTGGTGACGGTGATGATGAAGTTACCCGCACAGGGGTTCGACTAAGCACTACGATGTTATGACCGAGGTGTGTAACTATGGAGGGGGGCACCGCACACGGCTAGACAATGTCAACTTGTGTTTCCTAGGGTGCCCCCGTGCCCCCGTATATATAGGAGCAAGGGGGAAGGCCGGCCGGCCCTTGGGTGCGCCAAGGAGGGGAGGAGTCCACCTCCTAGTAGGAGTAGGACTTCCCCTTTCCTAGTCCAACTAGGAGGGGAAGGGGGAAGGAAGGAGAGGGAGAGGGACACTACTAGGAAAAACCTTACCATTAGCGTGGGTTTTTTTGCAGACCAGTAGCATGGGTGTCGGCGCTACTGCTATGGCGCTACAGCTAAATATTAGCAGTAGCGCGTTTTCTACCCCACGCTGCAAATATGCTAGGTACTAGTAGCGCTGCTTTCTCCACACACGCTACTACTATCATATGTACTAGTAGCGCTGCTTTCTCCACCCCACACTACATCTAATTAATTAGAAATTAAAAATTAGATTCAAATGTAGTATTCATGGATGGAAATTCAGATGCATTTGCTTCACCAACAATGATTAGTAGTAGCATCAACATAGCCTCCAATTCAGCATAGGAGTTGCAAGTAAGGGAAAATTACCACTGACACTAGCTAATAATCATCATAGCTAGTCATTACCACCAACATTGTCTAATCATCATAGCTACATAGTGTAGCACATCATCATCATCTTGAAATTCATTCTAGCTAGCTAATCAGTCCTACTGCTCTCTCTCAGGTAAAATAGCATAGAACATGTGGAGCGCTCCTGATTCATCATATTGAAGCATGCAGATGAACCTGTCTCCTAATTGTGGGCTATGCTTCTGATTGCTGCCCCCTAGTACTTCTCTGTGATCCTTCACAATTTTGTTCCAGTCTTTGACTATTAAGACTTGCTCACTTCTAGAAATCCTGAATGCACTCATGTCCAATGTAGGAAGTCTTGGTCGTATGCTAACCATGGACATGCGCCCTTTAGCTTCGATCCATTGAGCATAACTATCATCGGGAGTACCTGTTGAAGAACATCGTAGTAACATACTTAGCAATGAAGTTTAGCTTAAAAAATAATGTATGCAAAATATGCACTGAGGACAAATAGTAAAAATCTTACCATCTTTCCTAAATAGATCTGACCGTAGTTCAGTACGAACACTATTGGTCGCACATTTTGAGTATTAACATTTCTAAGTCCAGGAATGAAATCGAAGCTAACAAGAGAAGCAAACCGGAAATAAGCAAACATCATGGTAAACACACAAGCATAAACATGGCATGATGCACAATCAAGTATGATGCATGTCCATCTAATGAGGCATGGCATGGCAAAGTGCACAAACAATACTACAAATTAAGTGGAGCTCAATATGCAATGAGTTGCATATTGACGGAACACCACGTTCGAGTTATTTAGTTCGCTCTCGTTTAGGTACACAACAGTATTAAATGTTGTTAAACATGGCAAGAGGTGAAGCATAATTATACTAACTAATTAGGCAAGTTTAAATGAGGCCAGAAACTCAAACAACAATTCCGGAAAATCCTCATGTGCATATTTCGAATTTGGTACTGTTCTGCCCTAAAACATATTTTAATGTTATTTAACAATAAAACAAAGTGCACCATGTTAATCTATGCATTTTTCTAGCCCATTTACATATAAAGTTTATTTAATTCGGAGTTACGGTTAATTAGTTATGAAATAAATCATTTTAACATGGCATTTAAGCAAGTTTAATTAAACAACATCTTAAACATTTCAAACATGGATGAAAGTTGCATATTATGAAACTAGATGAAAATCTAAGCATTTTACATGTTTAAACCATTTTAATCCAATGCACCGTTTGTGAGTTATTATATGCATAAACAACATGGGTCAATCTGTAAATGTGCAGTTTCTCTGGAAAATAGAATAAAACGCAACAGGAAAAAACACACGCATGGCCGAATCTGGAGGGGCTGGGGGAGCTCACCCATGGGCTCGGCCCAGTAGGTGCAACGGCGGGCCGGGGTGTGCAGTGTGTTGGAGCTGGGCCTGGAGACGCGCTTGGCCTGCTGCGGCGTGGTCGACAACTCGACCAGATTGAGCGAGAAGGCAGTCAACGGAAGCGGGACTTGGCGCGGGGCAAAGCAGAAGGAGGACCCCCGGTTCAGGTGAAGCAGAGTCAGCGGCAGCGGCTTGACGCAGCTGCAGACGGCACCGGGGACGGGGAAACGGGAGGTGGCCGGAGGAGCTAGAAACGGCGAAGAGGAGGTCGGTTCGAGGCGACGCAGTCAATGGCGTGGGGTGGTTGCAGCGGCGGGCGCGGCGGGGGAGGCGAGGATGATGAGGTCGCCGGGGCCCTGGGCGGAGGTGGTGGATCTGGCGAGGCAAGGTCTTGGCGGCGGCGAACTTGCCGGCGTCGGGGAGGTGGTGCTCGAGGAGCCCCTCGGGGGCGAGAGGAGGCTGGTGTGGTCGTCTCCCGATGGAGCAGAGGCAAGGGAGGAGCCGTCGAGCAGAGCTTGGGGCGGCCGGACTTGCTGCTGGTAGGTAGCTCGCCGATGAGGGCTCGAGGCGCGACGGTGTTGGTCAAAGGCAGAGGCACCAATGGAGCTGCGGCTTGCTCCTGATCGGAGAGAGAAAAATAGAACGATGAGCGAGCGAAAAGAAAATAGGGGAGAAGGAAGGAAAAGATGGCGGCGCAGGAACTACATGGCGTGACCTGGGCATCTCGTCGTCTCGCATGAACGGGAAGATAGAGACCGGTCAGCTCAGGAGCATCTGAGGGTGCTCGGTCTCCTCGTTGCTGCTCGGGAGTCGTGAAGCAGAGGAGGCTCGACGGTCGAGGTTGGATGGGTGAGAAGGGGATCTGGGAAGATCGCGAGGCGGAAGGTGAGTCGGCGGTTGCGATGGGTGGATGGGACAGGAGGCCTAGGTTCTAGGGTTTGCCAAAAATGACTAGGGGTGGACTATATATATGGAAAGGAGGAGAGTTTGGATCTTCCGATCGAAATCCGACGGACGAGAATAAATATGCTAGGGAGTCCAATAAATAAAACTATGATATCTTGGGGATGATCCAGACTCATCGGTCACGACAACCCGGTTCGGGCTCAGAGCAGTTTTCGGACGCGCGGGAGGGGTCGATGCGCCGCGCAAAGAGAGGTTAGGCGGTCACGGTCGGGAGGGAAGCAAAACCTCGTTTGGTCTGAAATGGTCAACGAAGGCAAAGCGGTCTGAGGGAAGGTGATGAAGGCAAAGGGCGAAACGGCAACGACGAACCAATGCAAGTTTTATGAAAATATGCAGATGCAATGCGCATGATGCTATCAGATGAGATGCATCACATGAACAAAATGCAAAACCAAAGACAAGAACCCAACCACGAAGGAAATATCATAACACATAGCCGAAAATGGCAATAGTTGGAGTTACAATTATGGAAAGTTACATCCGGGGCGTTACAGAAACTTACATAAAGGTAGAACTGGAGGCGTCTGCACATCGAACCAGAAGTCGATATAATCTTCAATATCATCTTCCGGACGAATATCAAAGGTGATAAGAATATCAGGCTCAAATACATAAGCCTTGCATAGTGCTCTCCATTGTTTGCATTCAAAATGGGTGTAGGTGTTTGTATTGTATAATTTTGCGAGAAAACTATAACCATGCTCGGTCCTCAAGTTAACTCTTTTTACCTCCATAGTTTCCATAGTACTGAAACCAATCTTATCCAAGACATATATTCTTGCATGGCAGGGGATACGCTAGTAGAATAGTAAAAAATTAAATTATAAGTTGAAGCAAAAGAAGCAGAAGTCATGCTTAATATGAAAAAGACTTGTCGATGTGACTTACTGTATGCACTTCGAAGTTCTCATCCATCTTGATGCTGAAGTGCCTACCACCAACTAGGTGAGGCCTATCGCACAGGTCGCGCTCGTCTTCGTAGTCTTCACACATACCGAATTCCTTTTCACTATCGTCGTCAGACATTTCCTATGTTCATATAGTTGAAACAGACGTGCATTCAATAAGCAAAACTAAATCATAAAATGAATTAGTATTCAAATTAGCATGCATTCAATAAGAAAACTAAATCATCTCTTACGCCCGTACATCACCGAATATTATTACTAATACATCTCGAATAGTATCATACATATAACATCACTAATACAGGTAGAACCCTAGCAAACGACGGGTATCGGCGCGGGCAGTGGACCCAAAGAGAAGGAACCATCATAGGATCATAGCTCCAGTGAGATCCCTGAAGAACCATCCAGGTACTGTCGAACCTGCCCTTCAACGCAACCATGTAGCAACGGACGTGCTCATCCTCCTCGCTGACACGGTGAGATACCACCTCTGCGGTGGACGAAGGCCTCCCCACCGTCACTGGCCCACGCAACCGCCACCAAATAAGGTCCGGGTCGACGACGGGCTGCCTCCTCACCAAGATGCGCGCCCCGGAAGGTAGCACCTCCCAGTACCAGCCAGGCGGAGCCCAGTCCCGGACATGGTCCCTATAATCAAGCAAGCTTCCTCCGCCGAGTCGACGAAGAGGATGCGGTCCATGCATCGTCGACGTCGAGAACAAATGCTTAATTATGAAAACAAAATTAATAAACACTTAGCAAAATTCGGCATGACCTTTGTTAAAAGCAGGACATATCGAGCGCCTGAAATTTTCCATAACGTAAACGAATCGACATTCTGGCAGAACATAGGCCACTCAGAAAAATATGACATGTCCAAAATGTGACATGTTCAAAATATGACATGTCCACTGCAAATTTGCATATAACAGGAAAAATTGCTTTAACTAAAAAAATAACAACAATTTCTTTAACTAAATAAATACCTAGAATTTGTTAACTATACCTAAAATAACTAAAACACCTAGATTTATGTTAAATACACCTAAAACACCTAAATTCTATTAAGTACACCTAGTTAAAAACCTAGATAGATTTATGTCCTAATTTAAAAACCTAGATAAATTTCTGTCCTAATTTTAAAACCTAGCTAATTTAAAAACCTAGGGTTCATACAAATTAACTAGGGTTCATACTACCTAATCTGTCCTAGCTAGGGTTCGATCAAAACCTACATTATTCTAAGAACCTACATTTTTTCAACTATATAGGATTCAAAATAACTACTCTCTAATAATTATAACTAGGGAGGAAGGGAGGAGGAGGAGGAAGGAGGGAGGAGTACCTCTCAGTGGAAGAGGGCCGGCGCGGGGGGGGGGGATGGCCGGTGCGGGGGAGGGCGGCCGGCGGAGGAGGAGGGCCAGCACGGGGCAGGGCGGCCGGCAGGGAAGGAGGGCCCACGCGGGGGAGGGCGGCCGGTGTAGGACACGGGGGCGGCGGCCGGAGCGGGGGATTGAGGGATTGAGTCTATGAGTGTGAGCATGTGAGTGTGAGAGTGAGTGAGAGAGAGGGGCGCGCGCGGGGGCCGAAGCAGGGAGGAAGCAGAGGTGGGCTTAGCAGCAGCATGGGGGAGAAGGCCCAACACTATAGCTAAAGCTACAATAGGGGGCTGAGTGCGTGGCCCATTAACAACATCGCTGGCCGGGAAATCACGCGCTACTGCTAGCATGCGCTTGCAGCGCTGGTTTTGGCCGGCGCTACTGCTAAGTAGCAGTAGCATGGGCTATATAACCAATGCTACTGCTAAATGTTTACCTATAAGAACTTTCCTAGTAGTGGGAGAGGGAAAGAGGGGTTGCGCCTCCCTCCGCTAGTCCAATTCGAACTCCCATTGGGGGGGCACCTCCTGGGCTGCTGCCCTCTCTCTCCCCTAAGGCCCACTAAGGCCCAATACTTCCCCGGGGGGTTCCAGTAACCCCTCCGACACTTCGGTCTTCTGCGAAATCACCCGGAACACTTTCGGTGTCCGAATATAGCCGTCCAATATATCAATCTTTATGTATCGACCATTTTGAGACTCCTCGTCATGTCCGTGATCACATCCGGGACTCCGAACTACCTTTAGTACATCAAAACACATAAACTCATAATGCCAATCGTCATCGAGCGTTAAGTGTACGGACCCTACGAGTTCGAGAACTATGTAGACATGACCGAGACACGTCTCCGGTCAATAACCAATAGCGGAACCTAGATGCTCATATTCGTTCCTACATATTCTATGAATATCTTTATCGGTCAAACCGCATAACAACATACATTGTTCCCTTTGTCATCGGTATGTTACTTGCCCCAGATTCGATCGTCGGTATAGTCTCAATACCTAGTTCAATCTCGTTACCGGCAAGTCTCTTTACTCGTTTTGTAATACTTCATCCTGCAACTAACTCATTAGTCACAATGCTTGCAAGGCTTATAATGATGAGTATTACCGAGAGGGCCCAGAGATACCTCTCCGAAACACGGAGTGACAAATCCTAATATCGATCTATGCCAAGCCAACAAACACCTTCGGAGACACCTGTAGAGCACCTTTATAATCACCCTTTTATGTTGTGACGTTTGGTAGCACACAAAGTGTCCCTCCGGTATTCGGGAGTTGCATAATCTCATAGTCTGAGGAACTTGTATAAGTCATGAAGAAAGCAGTAGCAATGAAACTAACACGATCATAATGCTAAGATAACGAATGGGTCATATCCATCACATCATTCTCCTACTGAAGTGATCCCGTTCATCAAATGATAACACGTGTCCATGGTTAGGAAACTTAACCATCTTTGATTAACGAGCTAGTCAAGTAGAGGCATACTAGGGACTGTATGTTTTGTCTATGTGTTCACACATGTACTAAGTTTCTTGTTAATACAATTCAAGCATGAATAATAAACATTTATCATGAATTAAGGAAATAAATAATAACTTTATTATTGCCTCTAGGGCATATTTCTTTCAACTTTATGGTCTAATGCCCTATGAGGTGGCAGTGTTTTAGGTTCCTCAAACAAATCAGCATACTCCAACAGTAACTTCTGTATTGGTGGGGGAGTTTTAAAATCCTTCGGTGCATCCATGAGTATGTTATGGATCTGACACAAGAAAACCTCAGGTCCTTTTTCCATGAATTTGTCAATTTTCTTTGCAGGCACTTGCTTCACACTAGTAGGAGTAGTAAACATTGTTGTAGACACAGTTTGCTTGCCCACATGTGTGAAGCTGAACTACTGTGCAGGGATGTCAAAAGAAACAGGACTTACAACAGTAAACCAGTCATAACCCAGAATTGCATCATGACTTGGCAGTGACAGTGTTCTGAAACTGTGGGAGAGTGTCATTTTGGAAATCTGAAACTGACAGTTAGGGACAACTGCAGTAGATAGTAGTATACCCCCCCCCCAGCTACTGCAATTCTTCTAGGCTTGGACAGGTAACATGTTGCAGTCTGCTTTAACTGCAAAATCTTGATTTATGAAAGATGTAGTGTTGCCTGAATCTAACAGGGCTACTGCTCTTTTCCCATTGATATGAATGATTACTATAGGAGTTGGAACTGCAAGCTGCTAATCCATAGCAAAAGCAGAGATGAACAATAGCTTGATCTCCTTCAGTCACTGGTTCTGCCTGCTCCTCAAATTGTTGTTCCTCGATATCATAAGTTACTTGCTCCTCTAGTTCTTGTTGCATGGCATGAACATTGGGAACTAACTTACATTTGTGACCATGCACCCACTTATCTCACGATCTCCAGCATTCTCCCACTTTCCTAATTTTTGTGCACCACTAGCAGGAATTTCAGTGTGTCTGATAGGAATTTGTTGCTGAATAGCAGGAGTAACACTCTATTTTGGAGGATATACTCCCGTGTTTTTCTGATAGTAATTGTTGTAAGGAACTGTTGTCCTTTGTTGCAGCCACATGTGGATGACATGGTTCTACATCCTTAGCTAACCAGTATGCATCTGTAAGAGTTTGTGGTCTTAAAGGTCTGATTTGGAATTTGATGCCCTCCCTAAGGCCATTGACATAATATCTTACAAACCAAGACTCTCCCAACTCCAGATTTTCCTCTTGCACATCAGCCATCAGATATTCAAATATCTTTGTATATTCATACACAGTACTATTTGACTGCTGAACTGAATTAAAATTTTCAATTAAGTCATAAGAGCCCTGTGCAGAAAATCTCTTAGTAATCTCTATGCAGAATTCTTTCCATGACACTTTCTTCTTCAGTAGGCCTGATCTTCTTAGCCAAACATCAGTTTCACCAATGATATATAATTGGGCAAGTGAAACTTTGTATTCTTCTAGTGCTCCTGACATCTGAAAGTACTTGTTGCACTGCCTTATCCAGCCCACTGGATCTTCACCCTCAAACCTAGGAAAATCCATTTTAGGTCGCTTTGTCAGAAATTTCATGAACTAACACTATATGTCTTGTTCATAAGTTTTTGCATATCCCTGCCACAATTGCTAGTCTCTATTTTGCTGATAATATTGCTGAAAAGCAGGGATGTAAGTGGGCTACGTGGTTGTAACTGGAGTGCCCAAAGGACTTGCCTGATCTGTTCTACCCTGCTATACAAACCCAGGAGGAACTGTTGATTTGCTGGTTCTGATAGGGGGCAAGTTTTGTAGCTATAATTCTTCCAATTGTTTGGTCTTCTCCTTCTCTGCTTCCAGTTGTTTCCTAAGTTGTTCTGTCCTTAGTATTTGGTTCTGCATTTGTTCTTGTGATACTGTTGGCAATTTAGGTCTCTGTTGTGAGCTTGAAGGAATGTCAGTCGTGCTTCCATTTGCTGGCGCTTTCACTAATGCTTGCAATACTGAATTGATCGTGGAGAGTTGCTTGCCTAAGTCCAACACCACTTGCTCAACACTTCCCATCTGCACTGAAATGTCGCCCTGTTTTGAACTGATGGAATGCACATCATCGTGTAGTTTTGCCATGTCTGCCAGCATCTGAGCCTGGTCTTTCTACAGGATCCCGAAATCCTCTCGGAGCGACAACATTTCCTGCAGATCTGCCTCATCGATTTCCTTCACGCACCCCATCACCTTGATCTGGAGGGGAGGTAAGGAATTTTACCACTGGATGAACCAGCAACCCGTGCTCAATCCCAGATCCTTCCACCGCCACGATCCACACCCCCAAGGTACACGGATCAGCACTTAGACGCAGAATTTTACCAGTTAAGCAAGGTGCTCAACCAACCGCGTTGGTTCGACTGATCTGTACCCGAACAACTCGTCGCCGCCAACGCCTCTATCAATCGTCGCCGGCACTGTGCCTCTAGAACAATGGTGGGAATCGGGTGGGAATATCTCGAAGAGAAAAATTTTGCCCACCAAAAGTCGCCTCCGCCAAGGAATCGCTGGCTACTTATACCAATTTTTCATGACCTAACTAGTTTGCCGATCAAGAACTAGGGATTTGGAGGAAGAGAATGGGGAATTTCACCCAGATCGGGAGGTATATGTATTAGCAGCTGTAAGCGTAAAGAGCCATCTTGGCAATTCAATGAAAAGATTCCATACCAGACCAGCCACAACCCGTCTGTCTTTATAGGTGGAAAGCACTCCCGGCAACAAGATGAAAAGTAACATTAATGGACAGACAACGGTATAGTAAACAATCTAACGGTTGACGACGAGCTGTTAAAGCGAGGTGCAATCTCAGTCGTCTATCTACCGAAGCATTATCTTCCTGATCAGCTACAGCTAACTGAAGAAATATCTCCACCATCTTCAGTCCTGACACCGCTCCTTGAGGTCAGCGTGAAGGCCAGGGACGCAGACAAGGTGTTTGAGTATATGCACAAGCTGCGATGAGTTGTGGCTATGTGACAGAGGAGATCGCCAAGGGGGAGGGGTGGTTCCGGAGCTGGTAAGTCTGGTGACCCTCGACCGCTGCAGGACGCTGGCCCTATCCCATGCCGCCACTGGCCACCTGGATGTTGCGCTGGAGGCCCTCTGGGCCGCTGGGAGCCGGGACATGTTCCTCCACAAAACCTTGATCTGGAGCTTCAACGACGCAGGCCTCCATGCTGGGCCGAGGAGGAGAAGAAGGGGAAGAAGGGGGGCACGTCGGAGGTGCCGGTCGAGCGCTCCATCAAGGGCGTTGATGACGGCAGCACGGGCAAGGCCGGGGAGGGGATCATGGTTGATGCTTTACCTCTTGAAATTGTTGACCTGGAATAAGAGAGTAAGGTGGATGTGAGAGCGGAAGCACATGCCGTGGTGTCCGAAGCACTTGAGGTGCCGGAACCAGAGGTGATGAGCGAGGAGGTGGTGGTTCAGGACACAACCAAGGTGCATCCTGCGCATCAGCCAGAGACGAAGGCCGATGAGGTGTTGGTCAGGGATACAACTGTTCTGGTGTAGGAACCGGAAGAAAAGGGTGAGATGTCATGGTCTCGTGAGGCATCTGGTGCACAGACTATAGAGGTACATAATGTTTCTGCTTATTTACCATCCATCCCCAACATTTTGAAGTTGTGATGTCTCATTAGGCGGGCTACATTTGTTGCTGGTGGTACGGGGGCAGGTAGTGGCGGTGGCTGCTGCTTAGATGTCTTTGCTGTTTCAGAGAGATAGATGGAGGTGAGTTTTTTCTGTGCTTATGATTCTGTTTGATAATGCCTCTTCAATGAGAGTGCCATTCGGTCAATTGTTTGTATGAATTCTGTAAAAGTTGTGTTACTGTGAGTGAACAAAATCTTGTACGCCGCCCCTTTGAGTTTGAGATGCGGATTTGTATTCCCTGTGAATAACTTAACTCTGACATCTTTACTTAAAAAAATTGGATGCAACTGGGGAACTTGTATCATTTTTTAGGTATAAATAGCAGGAGCACAGCCTATTCAGTAAATACAAACTATCCGCATCTGATGTTCAAAGGGACATCTTAAAGTCTTTGTCTTTCTAGCGCTGTCTGCTCACAATTCACCACCCTTCTTGATGAATTGGTATGCTCTTGGTATTCACATTTAAGATATTCAGTACAAACATGTCTTGAATTTTTTTGTAGGATTAAATATAGTAGTACTTGTGCTTTTATCATTTCGTCTTAAAGTATTCACACTGCTGGAACCATACGTGTACAACTAGAAACATATTTTACCGAGTTAAGAGAAAATGATGCCAGGAGGCGTCAGCAGCAGCAGTGGCTCAGAGCACGCGCGAGGGCGTTTTAGAGACACATTAGTATTTTTTTTGATAGAGACTACTGGTAGTTAGAATGATTTCAGTGTGGAGGTGATCCTTACACATTCATCAATATTTAATAACAACAGTGAATTTATCTCTATATATCTGCCTTCTTACCTTTTGGGGCCTTGGACTTGCTCTGTATGATATTACAGGGCTTGAATGAACTGCAGATTTCGTAAGTTAGTAGTGTTGCTATGATTTTTCACTGCCACATGTTTTAACTTAAATATTGGAATCGGGAGCCCTCTCGAGTTACTTATGCCTCTGGTGATTTGAGATCTAATATTCTATTTCTCCAAATACCAGTATGATGATTGCATTAAGGATTGTGATACGGCTGTTGAGAGGGGAAGGGAACTTCATGCTGACTGTGCTGACTTCAAGATGGTCTCAAGGGCACTGAAAAGGAAAGCAACTGCTCTTGTCAAACTTGCCAAGTCTTCCAAAAAATACGATGTTGCCATTGACACATTCCAGAAGGCTCTAATTGAGCATCAAACCCAGATACCCTGAAAAGACTAAATGATGCTGAACAAGCAAAGAAGGAGCTCGAGCAACAAGAGTATTATGATCCATAAAAAGCTGATGAGACGCGAGAGAAAGGTAAGTTGCCTGAATTATACTGTTAACACTGCTTTTCTGCCCCTAATAGTCTGGGGCAGTTAATGATGAGGTTCTCTGTTTAATGAGTTCCCTAAGCAGCAAAAATACCCAGAAGCAGTGAAGCATTACACTGAAGCGCTCAGGAGAAACCTGAAGGATCTAAAGTTAATGATGAAGGTAGTTCTTTGTTTAATGAATCACTCTAATATGCCTGTTGCAATGCACGGGCACCTTTACTAGTTTGACTAATTTATTGGTCGACTGAAAAGTAGCATATCCACAAAATGAATAATTCAGTATGCATTAGCTCCTCTCAAAACAAATTAGAGCTGCTAATATATTTTTCTTAGCTAAACAGCTATGATTAGTTGGTGCCAAAGTTTGAAGCATGGTACTAGGAAAAGTGGTGCAAGTGGACACTTAAAACCCTAGCTACTATCTCCTTCCCCACCCCATCTCTCCCTCCTACCTTCCAACGGAGGTGGCCTCCAAGCAAAGTCGTGCAGTAAACAATGGCGGTGCGGTCATCTTCGGCTCATCGTGGTGGTCGCGCGTGGCAATTGTGGTGGTGGTTGGCTCTACATGGGCTCATTGTTGGCCCCTCATGTGTCAGTAGTGGGGCTGCTTCCCAAGCATGGGGACCCTATTGGTTTATTTAGAACGGAAGATGTCGCCTGAGCTCAAAATAAGGCCCTTAGGTTTGAGACATATGTTCAATACAAGGTACAAAAAACACATGCGATGCAAAGCTTATAGACGAGGAAATAAGGTTTTATACAAGGTCACAAAGATCGAATACAAGCGACGTAGTGTTGTAGACGGCACACGGTATTGACAACGCAAAACACAGGTAGAGGCATCTTTAGCTTAGGAGAATTCTGGTTCGCGGCTAAGCCCCCCGAGTGATGTCCTCACACCGAGATGTTTTAACTTAGGCTAAAGCAAGTTCGTGGCTAAGACCCTGAGTGAGGTGCTTGCCCTCACTCGGAGAAGTTTTTAACTTAGGCGAATTCTGGTTCGCGGCTAAATCCCCAAGTGAGGAGCCTGTCCCCCACTCGGAGATGTTTTCAACTTAGGTGAATTCAGGTTCATGGCTATGCCCCCGAGTGAGGAGATTTCCATCACTCGAAGAAGTTTTTAACTTAGGCGAATTCTAGTTCGCAGTTAAGCCCCCGAGTGAGGAGCTTTTCCCCACTCGCAGATCTTTTTAACTTAGGCGAATTTTGGTTCATGGATAAGCCCCCGAGTGATGATCTTGTCCACCCCCAAAGGCTACCTAACAATGTCATCCTAAAGTGTCATCGTCTGCAAGGCTGCCACCCTTGCGAGCATGCTGGCGAGGTACCAGTCAAATAGCGGTGAAAGCACAAGTGCTCCCTGGATGATTTTGGTAATTAATGTCAACATATCTCTTGTTGGACTAATACTTTTATCTAGTGTATTTAAGATAAGTCCAACGGTGGAGTGGCATGGAGAAGAGGACGTGGAACCCCTTCAAGATGTTAAGGACAAAGGATTGTCTCAATCTCTAAAATTCAAGACTCTACATTTTCTATTTCAGTGATCCAAGACCACATTGAGTCCATAGGAAAGCCAATACTATTAAAAGGGGATGAGGTGTTTGCTTAATGGCTTGCTTGCTCAAAGTTCTTAGTGATATGCTCCAAAGCTGAAAGTGCAACTATCCTTGGGTGGTTTTGGTAATTCCTAACAACATATATCTCATTGAGCTAATGCTATTTCATGATAAGTATTTCAGGAAAGCTCAATGATTGGCATGGCATGGATGAGAAAAGTGGATCCCTCAAAATGCTAAGGATAAAAGGATTGGCTCAAGCTCAAAGCACAAGACTCTACATTTTCTATTTTCGTCATTCAAGATCACATTGAGTCTATAGGAAAAGCCAATACTATCAAGGAGGGATGAGGTGTTGCTTAATGGCTTTCTTCTTCAAAATGCTTAGTGATATGCTCCAAAGCCCTCAACTACTTTCTCATATCCACATATGACCCAAACCAAAAGTCCAACTCGGCCCCACCGATTCTTTCTATCCAGCGCCACTGAGTTCAGATGTCATAGCCACTGCCACAATCCCTAGTCAAATCGGTCTCAATGATAGGGATCTCAGTCCCACTGAGATTGCAATGCAAACTCTCTGTTTCCCTTTCGTTACGCTTCGGTCCAACCGAGATGAGCGAACCGGTCACGCCGAGTTTGCCTGACCAACTCTCTGGTTAGCTTATTACCAAAATCCGTCTCACCGGGTTTGTGTAATCGGTCTCACCGAGATTACGTTATGCCGTAACCCTAACCATATCGGTCCCACCGAGTTGCATGTCGGTCCCACCGAAAATCCTAACGGTCACATTATTTGCTAAATCGGTCCAAACGGGTTGGACGATTCGGTCCCGCCGAGATTGGTAAGTTGTGTGTAACGGTTAGATTTTGTGTGGAGGCTATATATACCCCTCCACCCACTCTTCATTCATGGAGAGAGCCATCAGAACGTGCCTACACTTCCAACATACATTTTCTGAGAAAGAACCACCTACAATTGTGTGGAGGTCAAGATATTCCATTCCTACCATATGAATCTTGATCTCTAGCCTTCCCCAAGTTTCTTTCCACTCAAATCTTATTTCCACCAAATCCAAATCATGTGAGAGAGAGCTAAGTGTTGGGGAGACTATCATTCAAAGCACAAGAGCAAGGAGTTCATCATCAACACACCATTTGTTACTTCTTGGAGAGTGGTGTCTCCTAGATTGGCTAGGTGTCACTTGGGAGCCTCCGACAAGATTGTGGAGTTGAACCAAGGAGTTTGTAAGGGCAAGGAGATCGCCTACTTCGTGAAGATCTACCCTAGTGAGGCAAGTCCTTCGTGGGTGACGGCCATGGTGGGATATACAAGGTTGCTTCTTCGTGGACCCTTCGTGGGTGGAGCCCTCTGTGGACTCGCGCAGCCGTTACCCTTCGTGGGTTGAAGTCTCCATCAACGTGGATGTACGATAGCACCACCTATCGGAACCACAACAAAAACATTTGTGTCTCCAATTGCATTTGCCTTCTCAAACTCCTCCCCTTTACCTTCATATGCAATTGTTTTACATTCCGCTGCTATACTCTTAGAATTGCATGTGTTGGTTGATTGCTTGACTTGTGCTAAGTTGCTAAAATCTGCCAAGAACTAAAATTGGGAAAAGGCTAGATTTTTATTTGGTCAAGTAGTCTAATCACCCCCCCCCCCTGTAGACATACTTTCGATTCTACAAGTGGTATCAGAGCTTTGATCTCCATTTGCTTTGATTTCCATAGCTTTTGGTAGTCATAGCCTTGGTTTCACAACCTAGGAGAGTATGGCGTCTAGCGAGGGAAATTACCACCGTAGAGGTCCTTACTTTGATGGTACTAACTTTGCTATTTGGAAGCATAAGATGAAAATGCATATTCTTGGACATAACTCCGCCGTTTGGGCTATTGTGTGTATTGGCTTGCAAGGTGGATTCTTTGATGGGAGAGAACCTAACCTTGAAGCTACCGCGGAAGAGTTGAAGATGCTGCAATACAATGCTCAAGCTTGTGATATCCTCTTCAACAGATTGTGCCCCGAAGAATTCAACAAAATCAGCCGTTTTGAGAATGCAAAGGAAATTTGGGATACTTTGATTGACATGCACGAAGGTACCGACTCCGTCAAGGAATCCAAATTGGATGTGCTTCAAAGTCAACTTGACAAGTTCAAAATGAAGGATGGTGAAGGTGTCGCTGAAATGTATTCTAGGCTTGCTCTTATCACAATTGAGATTGTCGGCTTAGGAAGTGAAGAGATGACCGACAAATTTATCATCAAGAAGATCCTAAGAGCTTTGGATGGAAAATATGATACCGTGTGCACATTGATCCAAATGATGCCAAATTACAAAGATCTCAAGCCAACGGAAGTCATTGGAAGAATTGTTGCTCATGAGATGTCACTCAAGGATAAGGAGGAGCTCCACAACAAGTCAAGTGGTGCTTACAAAGCCTCATGTGAAGCTCCCACATCATCAAGTGAGAAACAAACCTTCAATGAAGAGTTGAGCCTAATGGTGAAGAACTTCAACAAGTTCTACAAGAGTAGGAGCAAGGAAAGAAGTTCCAAGTCAAGGACCTACAATGACAAAAGATCTTCTAGTCGTGAGCGTAATTGCTACAACTGTGGAAGACCCGGACACTATTCCAATGAGTGTATGGCACCCTACAAAAGAAGAGAAGATTCTCCAAAAAGAAGATGTCACATCCCTAGTTCTGGTATGCACTAGACTAGCCCTTCATGTGTGCATCATGTTAAAATTTTATTTAAGTTGAAATGGGGATTGCTCAAACCCTAGCACCAGATCAAATCAACTAGGTTCAAATAAAAATATTCTCAATGAACCAAAATGCTCTTCAGAAAAGTTCATTATTTTTGGATTGGTCTAGAACCTCTCCCAAAAATGGTGCACATTTTTCTAGGCCATTCTGGATTTTTGAATTAAATCTTACGGTATTTGCATTTGGGCATTTAAGTGCTAAATAATATCTAAATGCTCAAATAATCACAAACTGAAATGTTTGCTGTTGGAAATATTCCAAACAGTGACATTGAGCAGTTTCATGATTTTTGGAAATGCCCTGGCATTTTTAATAAAGCCAAACACAAATACAGAAAATAGAAAATAAAATAAAAGGGAGAGAAAGTTACCTGGACCTACCTGCTGTGCAGCCCACCCGGGCAGGCCACCTGGCGGCCCAGTTGGGTGGCCCAGCCCAGCCAGCGCTGCCTGCTTCTTCAACCTTCTGCCAGAAGGAGAAGCAGGTGCGTGGCGAGCGCGCAACCGAACGCAGCCACATCCTGCTTCCGCGACGCCCCGGCTCTTCTGGATGCGCGACGGAGACGCCCCACACCTCACTCACTCTCTCTCGTTCCTTCCCCTCCTCTCCCTCGCTCTCTCTCACCATGCCCGAGCGCTGCCCTCGCCGCCGCACACCGTTGCCACACCCAATGCCACTGCCTCGCCTCTCCGACAACCCATTAGCTCCGCGCTGCCGTCCTCGACCTCTATGACGACTCACGCAAGCCGGGATGCCCTGCAGAGCTGCCCTCGACGTCGTCCTCCTTGTCGGTGCCGCGGATCGCCGCCGTCAAATTCGTCGCCGTTCGGCCTTCCCCGAGCTCGCCGTCCACCTCTACGGGATCCACGTGAGCTCACCGTCCGTTTTCCCCTCTCCGTTCCTTTGCTTGCACGCCGTAGCCTGCTACCTGTCGAACCCGCGAGCACCTCGTCGCCGTCCATGGCGCCACCGTGACCAGAACCCGAGCCAGCCGCTCCCGCGCACGTCACCATGTTCCTGGTGACGCCAGGAGGCCGTAGAGGCCCTCCGTAGCCCCTGTTGTGCCCTGCAGCCACATCCCGCCCCGAGCTCCGCTCCGGTGAGCTCCGGCCACCCCCCCCCCCCCCCCCCGTCCCCTCGTCGCCTCCCCTGGATGCGCGAGGGCCAGGGCTACGCCCCGGTGCCCTTAGCCGCCGCCCCTGTAGCCTGTAATGCGGACACCGCCATGTCCCGTAGTCACCGGCGACGACCTCGCTGGCCTGGCAGGTGGACCCCACCGGCCAGGTGTTTAATTAGCACTATCCCCCTGCCCACACACACACACCTAATGACACTGACAGTGGGCCCCAGCACCCTAATCTTTTAATTAGATTAGGAATAACCCCCTGTTAATTAGCTGTGTCACTGACGTGTGGACCCCACATGTCAGGTTTGACCTGGACCAGGTCAGCTGACCTGCTGATGTCAGTGTGATGTCATGCTGACGCAGTAATAGGTTTTTCTGGATTTATTCTTTCTCAGGAAATTCCAGAAAATAGTGCTAACTTCAAAAATTCATAGAAATTCAACCGTAACTCCAAGTGAAATAATTTATATATGAAAAATGATCAGAAAAATCCAATCTATCCATTGGTACTGGTTTCATGCATGATAAAGCAACTTAACCTTGATGTTCATACCAAAACATGATAATGCACATTATAAATTCATAAATTGAGTTTGAATTTGAACCCTTGGTTCTAATTAGCTCAAACCTTTCTGTTCTCAGTTGCATTAGGTCAAACACATTCATTTTGCCATGTCATGATCATGCATCATATTGTTGCATTGCATTGATTGTGTTCCCTCTCTGTTGCCGGTAATTGTTCCCCCTTAGTAGACGTGGTACTGACGATGACTTCGATGACACCGATGAAGAGATAGACTATCTTCAGAAGTGCCAGGCAAGCAAAAAACCCTTGTTCATTCTGATACAATCCCACTCTCTCGCTCCTGCTCTCTTTTACTGCATTAGGACAACAACGATTCAAATGTTACATGTTGCGGTAGCTGAACCCCTTTATCCTCTGCATGACCTGTCATTGCCACAGTAAATAGATGAAACCCACTAGCATGATGTAGGAGTTGTTTGAGCCCTGATGTGCCTACTCATTCATGCTTGTTTGTCATGCCTGCTACTGCTTAGAGTTGAGTCAGGTCTGATTCATCGGGGATGAATTGGAATGTGGTGAACATGTCCTACTGTTGAGAGCTAAGTTTGTGAACACGATTTGGTAAAGGTAGCGGTGAGAGGCCATGTAGGAGTACATGGTGGGTTGTCTCATTGCAGCCGTCCTCACGAACTGAGTCCTGTGTTTGTGATCCATGAACAACTACTACCACACATTGGGATCCTTAATTGACTCTCTCGACTTATTAATCAACTTGATCTCTGTCCAGGAGTTGCAACTAGTTTCTGGTGTTTGTAGGTAGTGTTAGTAGTCTACCAAGTGGCGCCTGGTACAGGTGGGCTTTGGACAGACTAGGCACCGTGGCACGGTGTACCAAGCGTAGATCCACCCGTCGAAGTGGGCTTGGGAACCCTGCACACATCGTTTGGGGCCGTGAGCGACACCCCGGCCGGATCTCCTTGCGGATGGAACCCGAATAGGCGATAAACCTGGATGAGAGACTTGTGTGGTTAGTCAGGTCGTGGCTGACACCCTCGATGGGCTTCCGCTTGAAGGTTGCCGAGTACATGTCGTGTAAACGGCAGTAAGTGGTGAGAGCGTGTGTGAAGAAGTACACCCCTGCAGGGTTAATATGATCTATCCGAATAGCCGTGTCCGCTGTAAAGGACTTCTGGGTTGCCTGTACAGTTCATAGACAAGTGAAAGTGGATACTCTAAAATACGCAGGATAAGCGTGAGTGCTATGGATGGCGTTCTCGTAGGGAGATGGGAGCAGATCCATAGTGGTGTATTGATATGGTGAATATGTGGACTCGTGTGCGCCACCTCAAAAGAGTTACTTGCAGTCGTAGTTCAGGACAGCCACCGAGTCAAAGCTGGCTTGCTGCAGTTAAACCCCACCACCCCTTTGTTGATAATGATGCATATGTAGTTAGTTCTGATGTAAGTCTCGCTGGGTACATTTGTACTCACGTTGCTTAATTTATGTTTTTGCAGAGAGACTTCAGTCTCGCTAGTAGTACCGCGTGGACTTCGACGTTTAGCTTGTTACCTCAGCTACGATCTTGTGCCCTCGGCAGGATCTGGTAGACAGTCAGGCTTCTCAGCCTTTTTCCTTTGTAGATGTTTGTACTCAGACATGTTAAGCTTCCGCTTGTGCTTGACTTGTTTGCTCTGAATGTCGGGTCATGAGACTCATGCTTGTAATATCTCGCTCCTTGGAGCCTATTGAATAAAATACTTGAGTTGTAGAGTCATGTTGTGATGCCATGTTGTATTTGCACATATCGAGCATATTGTGTGCATGTTATTGAAATGCTTGGTATGTGTGGGATCTGACTATCTAGTTGTTTATCCTTGGTAGCCTCTCTTACCGGGAAATGTCTCCTAGTGCTTCCACTGAGCCTTGGTAGCTTGCTACTGCTCCGGAACACTCAAGCTGGCCGGCATGTGTCCTTCTTCGTTCATGTGTCTGTCCCTTCGGGGAAATGTCACGCGATGTCTACCGGAGTCCTGTTAGTCTGCTACAGCCCGGTTTACCGGAGTCCTGCTAGCCCAGTTTCTACAGCCCGGATTCACTCGCTGATGACCGACACGTTCATTGTTGGGTCATGTATGCCTGTCCCTGTAAGTTAGTGCCACTTTGGGTTCACGACTAGCCATGTCAGCCCGAGTTCTTTGTCATATGGATGCTAGCAGCACTATCATATATGTGAGCCAAAAGGCGCAAACGGTCCCGGGCCAGGTAAGGTGGCACCCGTGGGAATACCGTGCGTGAGGCTGCAAAGTGATATGATGTGTTACATGCTAGATCGGTGTGACTTAGGATCGGGGTCCTGACAGCTTTGGTATCAGAGCTTGACTGCCTGTAGGATTACCAAGCCAAACTAGTCGAAGTTGAGTCTAGAAATTATTTATTTATATAAGGGAATTGATTGTGGGATGGAACGTAAGGCTCTTTTTACTCCTTATACCTTATGCATTCTGATCCGAGTCATCTTATCTTTCCTACGGGGTTAAGGAACTAGGCTATCTTTTCTTTCTATCAGGATCACGTGTTACTAATCCGTATACTTATAGGATTAATGGATTTAAGCCTTTGTTCAGTTCCTACTACTTCCGTATGATAACTGTTGATCCCGAAACCTTGATATTGTGCTTCTGAGTGGCTATGCCACCATTTTTTAGCATGTCTCCAATCTTTTTTGAGCATTTACAGCCGTTATACTGTCCGAGTCATCCCAGGTTTCTAAACAGTCCGATGCATTTGCAAATTCCTTCTCCCCGTTCCCAATGTCCTCTCTGGCCAGGTTAACCACACTAGACGGTGAGTTGAGGTACTCTATTGCCTCGACATTTATGTTGGAGTTATTATTATGACCCTAGGTGTCTCAGGGGATCATCTAGTAGTCTAGCCATGTTTTGTGATCCCAGTGTGATGACTCTGGCCATCATTCCCGAAAGCATCCCGTGATGCCACTTAGTTAGTAGGCATTCCACTTCTGGGTTTTCGAACCAAGATTCACCCTACTTACTTCATGTTGATAGTGTTGCTAGTTCCTTTAGGTTATTAGTAACCTTTGCATTAGTCCTCGAGGTTTGTGGTGTATCCTTCTTCCAAATGCCATGAACTGCTTATGGCAGAAGATCTTGACCAAAAGATCACAATAAGAGTGCTCTTGACGAGTTCTCGATTTTATATTGTGACTCTGCCAGCTCAACCTTTCTGCATGGGTTATCCGGAAGAAACATGTTGAACTTGTTCGACATGCTAATCTATGCATCCACAACTCAGAAAATCATATGTTCTTTTGAGTTGTCCCTCTTTAGTTGTTTTCTGGCCCTTGTCTATCAATTGATAGTCAGGAGTGATTATGCATTCGTGTTATCAATGCCTATTACTCTTGTGGTCCGTCGAGCCATTCTACTCCAGAATAATTAGGAGAAACAAACTCCAGTACCTCTTCCATATCCAGGATTGGGTCAAAGTAGTTGTATTCCGCAGATCAAAATGCCAATCCAGCTATTGATTTTGTTCTACCTGAAGTATTACCCACTTTATGTCAGGAATGTCATGATGATTGCACCTTCTCTTATGGATTCCTGACATAGTGATACTTCTCGCCATCATTATTCATTCCTTGGTTCCGTGTTGTCACAACCGGAGTGCTGACAAGTGAATCGTGATGTGTGAAATCTATATTCCTAGCAACCATGTTGCATAGTGATTAATGGACGATAATCTCATTCTTAGTGTGTTGGTTATGGAATCATCATTCTAGGATTGATTGTGCTACCTAGTCCTTGTTTCCGGTGCACTCTTCGATCAATGAGTTAGGATTGTGCCAATCCCTCGCTCTTTTGATCATATCATCTTGCCCTGAAAAGCAAGATTGTTCTCGAGCTTAGTTACATATCGGTGGTTCGTGATTTTCCGATTATCTTCTCGGAAGTATCACAGGTTGGCACCTGACCGCTATGTTGAGCTCGTGACCAAGTTGGTTTTCGAAACCACCCTTTCTCCAAGAATCCGTGTTGGATACCCAGAGCCAGTTGGTTAAGCTAAACAACAACTTGGAGACTTGGAGGATAAAAGCTTACCTGACTTAGTTCATTTCAAAGGGATATCCTTTGTATGTGTGTGTTAAAGAAAGTTGATATTTTCATCGACAGGCCCTCGTGATCAGTTAATGGACCTATCAGCTTGTCCAACCTTTGATTTGGGTGTGGGCTATCCTCAAATCAAATCAGAACCAACGATGCTCGTAATGTTGTCTTATTCGTGGTTAAACCCTCGAGCATACACCACTACATCTTTTGGGTCTGACCAATGCTATCACCTTGTTCACCTAGTCGTGGAATTCCATTTTATGGAAATTTTCGATAAATTGTTGTTGAGCCCATCGACAACATCCTTATCTTCTCCATGATTTTGTCGGACATCAAGCTAGTGTTGGAAATTTGTGTAAGCATTACTTCGAGTTTCGTTCATGAAGCATATGTTTGGATGAAAGAAGTGACTACCTCTAATTCACGTGTACTTGGTGCAAGTTGCCGCCGTGAATTCGAGAAAGTTTGTTTTGCCTCCTTTGGAATCATCCCAATCAGTCATGCATACGTGCGAAGTATTATGTGGTTTGGAGACTTGCAACCTTCATTCTATATGTATCCCTAGCACACCAAGCCACTGATTGATTTGTTCAAGGATAAGAAGTTCAAGTGCTAATCCTGAAGGGCCTAGACGGACATGCACATGACTTTGTTATTTCAATGATGGTTCCCCACCTGAACTCGGTAGTGTTTTACTATAAGACTACTACGTGGTCATGCTTGTCTTGGACGACGTGTTCACAGGTTTGTAGCAGAACCAGCTCATGTTTTGGAGCTTGCTATCATAGTTTATTTCCTGAGAATCTCGCAATGTCATCTCGTCGGTTTGTGTTGCAAACTTTCTTTTCCAGACATGCTGTCTGAATTATCCTGTTACCAACCAGATATGAATCTCAGGCAGATATGATGGTTGGAACTTCTTCCAAGAACTATGATATAGGTTCCAGTGAAGTGGACGCACCTAGCTGGAAGTACTATTATTGTAGTATCTTAATTAAGCCATTTGGTCACTACCCATAAGGATTTCATAGGATTTACTCCCTAGTTGTCCCTTATGGATTCTTATGCTCCTGAAGTCTGACCTTTTACTTGATGTTCTAGATATCAAACCATATCTATGAATGGGTTACGCTAGCACATCAAGGAGAACATTAGAAGCGGAGTGCTAAATGTCTCTCGGTCGATCATCCAGATTTTGTTTCCCTGGCATTGCTAGGGTGAAATCTGAGAAAGTGTTGTCTTCCTTTCCATCTGCATCCTCCATCGTTATTCATCATGGTAGTATGTAGTTGTATTAACATTCTTTTCATAGATGTTGGTAGAACTATGATGATTATGGGATTGCTCAAGTTCTTGAGAGCACGCGCAAGCAAAATCATTCCTTGTGTTGTTTTCAACAACGTAATCCACATCATCCATTCTAATTCGGGTATGTCATTCTACCGAACCCCTCCAAACGATCGCTTGAGAATTGCCTTAGGCTGGTATAAAGAGTTTCAATGATCTCTGAATCAAAGGTAATTCTTGTTGCCACTTAAGAGGATATTTCTACAAGTCACCTTCCCTAAGGTGCCCCGTTATGGTATCATGGCAACTCAACTCCTCGCTATGTTGGCAATCGTTTACCACCTTCTTAAGTGTGGAATTGTTGTCTACCTAGTGAACCCTCATCATCTGTTCCACTCCATCCCTCTAGATATATGCTTCGTGTCTTAGCTCGGGAGATGCTGCTATGTCTCATCCCATGAGTTGATCCTGAGTTGTTCGGTCTTCGAGAAAATCAATTCTTCTAGAGTTTTCCTTTCCTCTTCTTGTCATGCTAGTTGGAGTTCTGTCGGAGTAATGGGCCACGGGTAGGCTGACCCGGGCCCCATAACCTTTTAAGACATTGGGACTCAAGCCGAGTCCCAGATGGCGGCTCCAAGACATGCCGAGTCCCAGACGGCGACTCCAAGATACACCGAGTCCCAGACGGCGACTCCAAGATAAGCCGAGTCCCAGACGGCGACTCCAAGATATGCCGACTCATGGCCGGCGACTTCCAGGGTGGCCGGCTATGGAGAGTTGGCCCGCGACTCCACCCTCGTCTGGAAGGGCGAGGTAGGGTACGGCCACGGCATGGCCGTCCCCCCCTGCTTACAAGGGGTCGGCATGGCTACAGTAAGCCGAATCGCTGAAGATCTCCGGCGAGGCGCGGCACTGTTGCCATGCCTGCCCTGACCTCAGCCACAGTGGGCGGCGCACTATGCCCATGACGCTTGCCTGTACGGCCCAAGGACGGCGGGGCCGCCTGTCAGTGGGTAGACAGAAGACGGCACGAGCGCCCTGAAGACGGACCATGGGAGTCGGCCCCCTGGAGTCGGCTGACCCCTCTCCCACGGGCCCCACCCGCCATTAACCAGACAAGATGGGGAATGGCGACAGTGAATGCACGCCAGACGGCGGCGCTGTTGCCATGACTACGTGACCAAGCCAGCATCATCCAGAGTACTGCTACAGTATCAGGCCTGTCCGCGGGGCCCGCCAGTCGGCGAGCCCCAGTAGTCGACAGAGAGGACGACGGCCTGAGAGACAGACGGCTGGGACCCGTGCCCAGCCGGATTACACTTGTACCCCTGGGGGGGTAGGCCTATATAAACCCCTTGGGAAGCCCATGCAAAGGGTTCGGACCCAGATAGGAATAGACCTTAGATCATAGGAAGGAGAGAGCTACCCTCGCCCTCTCCTACCTCCAAAAACAGCTCCAGGAGCACCATTGTAACCACTTTGCCATAGTGACCATGCGGAGACCCCGTAGAGCAGCAGTAGGGGTGTTATCTCCTCGGAGAGCCCTGGAGCTAGGTAAGTTCCGCCGGCGTGCATGTCTTCGCCTCATCCCGCTTCTGGGCACCGGCGACGTTCTACTCGCTCCCACCATGATAAGCCATCCTTTGGCATATGTCGTACCCAACCCCCGACATTTGGCGCCCACTGCATGTGATCACCATCTCTGAAGCACTGTCATGATCACCAGCGTCACCGGCGCGACACCTTGATCTTCATCATAGCATCGTTGTCGTTTCGCCACCTATTGCTTCTACGACTATCGCTAGCGCTTAGTGATAAAGTAAAGCAATTACAGGGCGATTGCATTGCATACAATAAAGTGACAACCATATGGTCGATAACTCGGTTACAAAACATGGTCATCTCATACAATAAAATATACCATCACGTTTTGACCATATCACATCACAACATGCCCCTGCAAAAACAAGTTAGACGTCCTCTACTTTGTTGTTGCAAGTTTTACGTGGCTGCTACGGGCTGAGCAAGAACCGTTCTTACCTACGCATCAAAGCCACAACGATAGTTCGTCAAGTTAGTGTTGTTTTAACCTTCTCAAGGACCGGGCATAGCCACACTCGGTTCAACTAAAGTTGGAGAAACTGACACCCGCCAGCCACCTATGTGCAAAGCACGTCGGTAGAACCAGTCTCGCGTAAGCGTACGTGTAATGTCGGTCCGGGCTGCTTCATCCAACAATACTGCCGAACCAAAGTATGACATGCTGGTAAGCAGTATGACTTGTATCACCCACAACTCACTTGTGTTCTACTCGTGCATATAACATCTACGCATAAAACCTGGCTCTGATGCCACTGTTGGGTAACGTAGTAATTTCAAAAAAAATCCTACGAACACACAAGATCATGGTGATGCATTGCAATGAGAGGGGAGAGTGTGTCCACGTACCCTCGTAGACCGTAAGCGGAAGCGTTAGCACAACGCGGTTGATGTAGTCGTACGTCTTCACAGCCCGACCGATCAAGCACCGAAAGCACGGCACCTCGGAGTTCTTGCACACGTTCAACTCGATGACGTCCCTCGTACTCCGATCCAGCCGAGTGTCGAGGGAGAGTTCCGTCAGCACGACGGCGTGGTGACGATGATGATGTTCTACCCACGCAGGGCTTCGCCTAAGCACCGCTACAATATTATCGAGGTGGATGATAGTGGAGGGGGGCACCGCACACGGCTAAGAGATCAATGATCAATTGTTGTGTCTCTAGGGGGTGCCTCCCTCCACGTATATAAAGGAGTGGAGGAGGGGGAGGGGGCCGGCCACCCTTGGCGCGCCCCATGAGGAGTCCTGCTCCCACCGGGAGTAGGACTCCCCCCTTTCTTGTTGGAGTAGGAGAGGAGAGGGAAGGAGAGAGAGGGGAAAAGGAAGGGGGGCGCCCCCCCCTCCTAGTCCAATTCGGACTTGGGGGGAGGGGCGCGCGGCTGCCCCTTGGCCGCCTCTCCTCTTCTACCACTTGGGCCCATGAGGCCCATTAACCTTCGGGGGGTTCCAGTAACCTCCCGGTACTCCGGTATATATCCGATAACCCCCGAAACCATTCCGGTATCCAAATATAGTCATCCAATACATCAATCTTCATGTCTCGACCAATTCGAGACTCCTCGTCATGTCCGTGATCATATCCGGGACTCTGAACTATCTTCGGTACATCAAAATACATAAACTCATAATATAACCGTCATCTAACTTCAAACGTGCGGACACTATGGGTTCGAGAACTATGTAGACATGACCGAAACATGTTTCCGGTCAATAACCAATAGCAGAAACTGGATGCTCATATTGGCTCCTACATATTCTACGAAGATCTTTATCGGTCAAACCGCATAACAACATATGTTGTTCCCTTTGTCATCGGTATGTTACTTGCTTGAGATTTGATCGTCGATATCTCAATACCTAGTTCAATCTCGTTATCGGCAAGTCTCTTTACTCGTTATGTAATGCATCATCCTGCAACTAACTCATTAGTCGCATTGCTTGCAAGGCTTATAGTGATGTGCATTACCAAGAGGGCCCAGAGATACCTCTCCGACAATTGGAGTGACAAATCCTAATCTCGAAATACGCCAACTCAACATGTACCTTCGGAGACACCTGTAGATCTCCTTTATAATCACCCAGTTACATTGTGACGTTTGGTAGCACACAAAGTGTTCTTTCGGTAAACGGGAGTTGCATAATCTCATGGTTATAGGAACATGTATAAGTCATGAAGAAAGCTATAGCAACATACTAAATGGTCAAGTGCTAAGCTAACGGAACGGGTCAAGTCAATCACATCATTCTTCTAATGATGTGATCCCGTTAATCAAATGACAACTCTTTTGTCCATGGCTAGGAAACATAACCATCTTTGATAAACGAGCTAGTCAAGTAGAGGCATACTAGTCACACTTAGTTTGTCTATGTATTCACACATGTATCATGTTTCCAATTAATACAATTCTAGCATGAATAATAAACATTTATCATGATATAAGGAAATAAATAATAACTTTATTATTGCTTCTAGGGCATATTTCCTTCACTTGGTAGACCCTTCTCGAATACTGTAGGGGCTGCAATTGATTGCAATAAAAGCAAGGTCACTTCTCATATTAATGGAAATGAACATACGGTGCACTTTCCGAAGAAACAATTATAAGTGAATGGTATTAATGTCATTGAAAAATCTCCGACAATCACCGTTGGAAGTTTTCAAATACCTCTACCTACTGTCAAAAGGAAATATGAAATGCTTATTGTTGGGGAAATGCATATCCCCATTGAAGTAACTTAGTGATTTACGAAAGTTCTTCGGTTTCATGCTAATCGAAAGTGGCTGTTAATAAGACCTGATCAACCTTATTAATGAATCATTTTTGAATGGTATGAAGTTGATGAATTTAGTAAGCACTACCTTCTGTCCCTACTTTTTTCTGTTTTTATTAGCTAAATGAAATAAAATGCCATGTTTTGTCTGTTTTCTGAATTTCCCATGCAATAAAAAAATGACCCAAAAATATAAGTTCTCAGAATGTTCTGAAAACCTGACACGGTTTTTTCTAATT
Source organism: Triticum aestivum (assembly GCF_018294505.1). NCBI lineage: Eukaryota > Viridiplantae > Streptophyta > Magnoliopsida > Poales > Poaceae > Triticum > Triticum aestivum. Next base: position 709,088,214 of record NC_057813.1, on the reverse strand, counting down.
ATTTAAGAATTCTTGGTGCAAATAATACCAGAGGGCGGTGCACCAGGTGGGCACAACCCACCTGGGCGTGCCAGGACCCCCAGGCACGCCCTAGTGGGTTGTGGTCCCTATGTGGGCCCCCTCACTTATCTCTTTAGCCCACATCATCACTTACCTCCAGAAAAAAATTCTCCATTGCTCTCTCTCCCGTGTTCTTGAGCTCAAACCCGTGGATTTCGATCTCTTTGCTCGAAGCTCTGTTTCCAAAACTGTTTCGGGGGATTGTTGCTTGGTATGTGACTCCACCGTTTGTCCAATTAGATTTTGTTTTAGTGGTTTATACATTGAATACTTAGCTACTCTTGATGTTGCTTTAGATGAGCTTGCATGTTGAATCTTAGAGTTCTAAGTAGTTTGAATGCTTGCTATGGACTCTATGTATCCCTATGAGTAGTTGCTATCAATTTTGTTGGGAAAATTTTGTGAACTAAAAAATCAGATTTTTGTTCATAGGAAAAATTGTACGCGGACATGAATACCTTCAGGAAGTTTGGCTCTAAGAAGAACTCCAAGGGTTATTGGGGAGTCTTTTGACAGTGATCTCCACCCTCAGAGGTTGGCGGAAGTACGGCCGTGCGAATGGCCACACACCCCATTCCTACAAGAGGCTGGAATTCTTGAGGAGTTCATGCAATATATTGCTAATGCCGGCCCCACCAACTTCATCACAGATGAGTGTGACCAGCACCAAATCCTCACAAACATCTTTCTTCAAAGTTTTACTTTCTTACCTAGGAATAATCCTCCTGAAGTGAGCTTTGATTTATATGCTGAAAACCATCAGATACCACTTACTGAATTTTGTAACATATGCATGATCCCTTCTGATGGGAGCTTGGCTGAGCCTAGGTCGGCCGAGTTTGAGGCCTTTTATCGCACTTTGACGATGGGTGATGAGAGAGGAGTGTCAGCCATCACTGCCGCTGGCTTACGTTTTCCAGTTGTTCGTTACTTTGCACTTTTCATTACTAAATGCTTGCTTGCTAGGGAGAAGGTGGGTGCACTTAGTTTACCAGACCTCACTATTTTACGTCGTGCACTTGAGGGTGACAATACTCATAGGTTGGGAGCTATTGTCGCTCGTCGCCTGCATCTTAATAAATCCCAGGGTAAAATACATGGTGGGATTTTCGCTACTCATTTGGCGGCTCACTTCGAGGTTGAGATATGCCTTCATGATTACCCTCTGACTAAGGTTTACCTAGATCGTGCATCCATGGAACACCATCACTTTCTTGCACATGATTGTCCTGACATCGCCATTCCTTACAACCTGGTCTATAGCATTAACACTCGTGATGTTATTCCATTACCTGCGCCTGCTTTGTTTGATTCTGCTGCCAGGGGTAGATACCGGATTATGCCAGCGGACATCATCGCCTACTAGAACGCTCAGGCTACTACAGAGGCTGCGGAGGAGCCTCAACAGTGGGATGAGTGGATGCCTGCTCCCCAGCATCCCTAGTACCCTCCAGGCTACTGCCTGATTACCAACTTAGGCCAAAATCCTAAACTTGGGGGGAGTATGTTGTAAGGGCATATTTATCCCTAAGTGTTTTGGTGATTGATGACAATGCTTTTGCGGACTAATCATGTGCCTTGAGTTTCTCAGACGTTTCATCGCTAGGCACTGATACGTCCATTTTGCATCATGCTTTTATATCAATATTTATTGCATTATGGGCTGTTACTACACATTATATCTCAATACTTATGGCTTTTCTCTCTTGTTTTACAAGGTTTACCATGAAGAGGGGGGATGTCGGCAGCTGGAATTCTGGCTGGAAAAGGAGCAAACGTTGGAAACCTATTCTGCACAACTCCAAAAGTCCTGAAACTCCACAAAACAACCTTTTGGAACTTATAAGAATTTCTGAGCGAAAGAAATAGACCAGGGGGCCCACACCCTGTCCAGGAGACAGGGGGGCGTGCCCCCCTATAGGGCGCGCCCCCTATCTCCTGGGCCCCCTGGTGGGCCCCCGGTGTCCATCTTCTGCTATATCATCACTTTTACCCTGGAAAAAATCGTGGGCAAGCTTACGGGACGAAACTCCGCCGCCACGAGACGGAACCTTGGCGGAACGAATCTAGGGCTCTGGCAGAGTTGTTCTGCCGGGGACACTTCCCTCCGGGAGGGGGAAATCATCACCAACGTCATCACCAATGATCCTCTCATCGGGAGGGGGGGTCAATCTCCATCAACATCTTCACCAGCACCATCTCCTCTCAAACCCTAGTTCATCTCTTGTATCCAAAACCACAAATTGGTTGCTAGTAGTGTTGATTACTCCTTGTAGTTGATACTTATTGGTTTACTTGGTGGAAGATCATATGTTCAGATCCTTAATGCATATTATCACACCTCTGATTATGAACATGAATATGCTTTGTGAATAGTTACTTTTGTTCCTGAGGACATGGGTGAAGTCTTGCTATTAGTAGTCATGTAAATTTGGTATTCGTTCGATATTTTGATGAGATGTATGTTGTCTTCTCCTCTAGTGGTGTCATGTGAACGTCGACTACATGACACTTCACCATTATTGGGCCTAGAGGAGGGCATAGGGAAGTAATAAGTAGATGATGGGTTGCTAGAGTGACAGAAGCTTAAACCCTAGTTTATGCGTTGCTTCGTTAGGGGCTGATTTGGATCCACATGTTTCATGCTATGGTTAGGTTTATCATAATACTTTTGTTGTAGTTGCGGATGCTTGCAATAGGGGTTAATCATAAGTGGATGCTTGTCCAAGTAAGGGCAGTACCCAAGCACCAGTCCACCCACATATCAAATTATCAAAGTACCGAACGCGAATCATATGAGCGTGATGAAAACTAGCTGGACGATAATTCCCATGTGTCCTCGGGAGCTCCTTTATCATTATTAGAAGTTTTCCAGGCTTATCCTTTACTACATAAAGGATTGGGCCACCTTGTTGCACCTTATTTACTTACTTGTTACTCGTTACTATTTATCTTATCGCAAAATTATCTATCACCAATAAATTTCAGTGCTTGCAGAAAACCTTACTGAAAACCGCTTATCATTTCCTTCTGCTCCTCGTTGGGTTTGACACTCTTACTTATCGAAAGGACTACGATAGATCCCCTACACTTGTGGGTCATCAAGACTCTTTTATGGCGCCGTTGCCGGGGAGTGTAGCGCTTTTGGTGAGTGGAACTTGGTAAGGAAACATTTATATAGTGTGCTGAAATTTTCTGTTACTTGTCACTATGGAAACTAATCCTTTGAAGGGCTTGTTTGGGGTATCTTCACCCCAACTAGAAGAGCAAAGAGTTGCTCCTCAACCTACTGAACTTTATGAAAATATTCACTTTGAGATTCCTTCGGGTATGATAGAGAAACTGCTAGCTAATCCATTTGCAGGAGATGGAACATTGCATCCCGATTTACACCTTATCTTTGTCGATGAAGTTTGTGGATTATTTAAGCTTGCAGGTATTCCCGATGATGTTGTAAAAAGGAAGGTCTTCCCTTTATCTTTGAAGGGAGATGCATTGACATGGTATAGGCTATGTGATGATACGAGATCTTGGAATTATAAGCGATTGAAGTTGGAATTTCACCAGAAGTTCTATCCTATGCATCTTGTTCATCGTGATCGTAATTACATACTCCCTCCATTCCTCAATATAGGGTGTATAGTTTTTGGCATGGAAATTAAAGAAGGCACGTGGAGGGAAAATTTCACAAGTTTTGGGCGATATTACACCAGACTAATTGGCATGAGAAAATAGAGGAGATTGCCTAATATAAGGAAATGTAATCAAATCCCTGAAAAATTTATCCAAACGAGTGGTGCAATGCAATACACCTTATATTTCGGGTTTTTTCTCAAAAATCTGTACACCTTATATCAAGGAACGGAGGGAGTATATAATTTCTGGCCTCGCGAAGGAGAAAGCATCACTCAAACTTGGGGGAGGCTTAAGTCAATGTTATATTCATGCCCCAATCATGAGCTCTCTCGGGAAATGATTATTCAGAATTTTTATGCTCGGCTTTCTCTTGATAATCGCAACATGCTCGATACTTCCTGTGCTAGTTCTTATATGCTGAAGACTATTGATTTCAAATGGGACTTATTGGAAAGAATTAAGCGTAACTCTGAAGATTGGGGTTCCGACGATGGTATGGAGTCAGGTATGACACCTAAGTTCGATTGTGTTAAATCTTTTATGGATACCGATGCTTTTCGTGGATTTAGCACTAAGTATGGACTTGACCCTGAGATAGTAGCTACTTTTTGTGAATCTTTTGCTACTCATGTTGATATCCCTAAAGAGAAGTGGTTTAAATATAATCCTCATGTTGAAGTGAAACTAGTTTACAGTCGAAGAAAAGACTATTACCTATAGTGATCCTATTGTTCCTACTGCTTATGTTGAAAAACCTCCTTTCCCTGTTAGGATAAAGGATCATGCTAAAGCTTCGACTGTTGTTCATAAGAGTAATACTAGGACTAAACACCTCCTGAGCAAATTAATGTTGAACCAAGTATTGCTATGGTTAAAGATCTCTTAGATGAGGACTTAGATGGGCATGTTATTTCTTTCTTGGGCGAGACTGCTAATATTGCTAGACCTGATACTAAGACACATAGACCTGTCGTAGGCATGCCTGTTATTTCTGTTAAAATAGGAGATCATTGTTATCATGGATTATGTGATATGGGTGCTAGTGCTAGTGCGATACCTTATGATCTCTATAAAGAAATTATGCACGACATTGCACCCGTTGAATTAGAAGACATTGATGTTACTATTAAGCTTGCTAATAGGGATACCATTAAGCCTATTGGGATTGTTAGAGATGTTGAAGTTTTGTGTGGGAAGGTTAAATACCCTGCTGATTTTCTTGTTCTTGGTTCCCCACAAGATGATTTTTGTCCCATTATTTTTGGTAGACCCTTCTTGAATACTGCTAGTGCTAAGATTAATTGTGAAAAGAATATTGTCACTGTTGGCATAGATGGTATGTCTCATGAGTTTAATTTTGCTAAGTTTAGTAGACAACCTCGTGAAAGGGAACCACCTAGCAAGGATGAGATTATTGGTCTTGCTTCCATTGATGTTCCTCCAACTGATCCGTTAGAACAATATTTGCTAGACCATGAAAACGATATGTTTATGAAGGAAAGGGGAGAAATAGATGAAGTGTTCCTTAAACAGGAACCTATGCTGAAACATAACCTTCCCGTTAAAATTCTTGGGGATACCCCACCACCCAAGGGTGATCCCGTGTTTGAATTCAAACCATTACCTGATAATCTTAAGTATGCTTATCTTGATGAAAAAGAAATATATCATGTTATTATTAGTTCTAACCTTTCAGAGAAAGAAGAAGAAAGATTATTGAAAACTCTGAAGAAGCACCGAGCAGCTATTGGATGTACTCTGGATGATCCTAAGGGCATTAGTCCCACATTATGTCAACACAAGATTTTAGTGGAGAAAGATGACAAACCAGTTAGAGATCCTCAAAGACGATTAAATCCCAAGATGAAGGAAGTGGTAAGAAAGGAGATACTAAAGCTCCTTGAGGCAGGTATTATTTATCCAGTTGCTGATAGTGAATGGGTAAGCCCTGTCCATTGTGTCCCTAAAAAGGGAGGTATTACCGTCGTTCCTAATGATAAAGATGCATTGATCCCGCAAAGAATTATTACAGGTTATAGGATGGTAATTGATTTCCGTAAGTTCAATAAAGCTACCAAGAAAGATCATTACCATTTACCTTTTATTGATCAAATGCTAGAAAGGCTATCTAAACACACACATTTTTGCTTTCTAGATGGTTATTCTGGTTTCTCTCAGATACCTGTGTCAGTGAAGGATCAATCTAAAACTGCTTTTACTTGCCCTTTTGGTACTTTTGCTTATAGACGTATGCCTTTTGGTTTATGTAATGCACCTGCTACCTTTCAAAGATGCATGATGGCTATATTCTCTGATTTTTGTGAAAAGATTTGTGAGGTATTCATGGATGACTTCTCCGTCTATGGATCCTCTTTTGATGATTGTTTGAGCAACCTTGATCGAGTTTTGCAGAGATGCGAAGACACTAGTCTCGTCCTGAATTGGGAAAAGTGTCACTTTATGGTTAATGAAGGCATTGTCTTGGGGCACAAGATCTCTGAGAGAGGTATTGAAGTTGATAAATCCAAAGTTGATGCTATTGAAAAGTGCCATGTCCCAAGGACATAAAAGGTATAAGAAGTTTCCTTGGTCATGCCGGTTTTTATAGGAGGTTCATTAAGGACTTTTCTAAAATCTCTAGGCCTCTGACTAATTTATTGCAAAAAGATGTTCCTTTTGTCTTTGATGATGATTGTGTAGAAGCGTTTGAAGTGCTTAAGAAAGCTTTGATCACTGCACCTATTTTTCAGCCACCTGATTGGAATTTACCTTTTGAAATTATGTGCGATGCTAGTGATTATACTGTAGGTGCTGTTTTAGGGCAAAGAGTTGATAAGAAATTGAATGTTATCCAGTATGCTAGTAAGACTCTTGATACTGCCCAGAGAAATTATGCTACTACTGAAAAAGAGTTCTTAGCAGTTGTGTTTGCATGTGATAAGTCCAGACCTTATATTGTTGATTCCAAAGTTACTATTCACACTGATCATGCTGCTATTAAATATCTTATGGAAAAGAAAGATGCTAAGCCCAGACTCATTAGATGGGTTCTCTTGCTCCAAGAATTTGACTTGCATATTATTGATACAAAGGGAGCTGAGAACCCCGTTGCGGATAACTTGTCTAGGTTAGAGAATGTTCTTGATGACCCACTGCCTATTAATGATAGCTTTCCTGATGAACAATTAGTGGTCGTCAATGTTTATCGTACTACTCCTTGGTATGCTGATTATGCTAATTACATTTTTGCTAAATATTTACTGCCTAGTTTCACATACCAGCAAAAGAAAAAGTTCTTTTATGATTTAAGACATTACTTCTGGGATGATCCACACCTTTATAAAGAAGGAGTAGATGGTGTTATTAGACATTGTGTGCCTGAGCATGAACAGGAGCAGATTCTACGTAAGTGTCACTCTGAATCTTATGGAGGACACCACGCTGGAGATAGAACTGCACACAAGGTACTACAATCTGGTTTTTATTGGCCTACTCTCTTCAAAGATGCTCGTAAGTTTGTCTTATCTTGTGATGAATGTCAAAGAATAGGTAACATTAGTAGACGTTAAGAAATGCCTGTGAATTATTCTCTTGTTATTGAACCGTTTGATGTTTGGGGCTTTGATTATATGGGACCTTTTCCTGCCTCTAACGGTTATACACATATTTTAGTTGCTGTTGATTACGTTACTAAGTGGGTAGAAGCTATTCCAACTAGTAGTGCTGATCATAACACTTCTATTAAAATGCTTAAAGAAGTTATTTTTCCGAGGTTTGGAGTCCCTAGATATCTTATGACTGATGGTGGTTCACATTTCATCCATGGTGCTTTCCGTAAGATGCTCGCTAAGTATGATGTCAATCATAGAATAACATCTCCTTATCATCCGCAGTCTAGTGGTCAAGTAGAGTTGAGCAATAGAGAGCTCAAATTAATTTTGCAAAAGACTGTGAATAGATCTAGAAAGAATTGGTCCAAAAAACTTGATGATGCATTATGGGCCTATAGAACTGCATACAAAAATCCTATGGGTATGTCTCCCTATAAGATGGTTTATGGAAAAGCGTGTCATTTACCCCTTGAACTTGAACATAAAGCATATTGGGCTATTAAAGAGCTCAATTATGACTTCAAGCTTGCCGGTGAGAAGAGGTTATTTGATATTAGCTCACTTGATGAATGGAGAACCCAAGCCTATGAGAATGCCAAGCTTTTCAAAGAAAAAGTCAAACGCTGGCATGATAAGAGGATACAAAAGTGTGAGTTTAACGTAGGAGATTATGTGTTATTATTCAACTCTCGTTTAAGATTTTTTGCAGGAAAAATTCTCTCAAAATGGGAAGGTCCCTACGTTATCGAGGAGGTCTGTCATTCTGGTGCCATAAAAATCAACAACTTCGAAGGCACAAATCCGAGGGTGGTAAACGGTCAAAGGATTAAACAATATATTTCAGGTAATCCTATCAATGTTGAAACTAATATTATTGAAACTGTAACCCCTGAGGAATACATAAGGGACACTTTCCAGAACGTTCCAGACTCCGAAAAGGCATAGGTATGTGGTACGGTAAGTAAACCGACTCCAAAACAACTCCAATGGCAATTTTTATCAGTTTTGGAATATTTAAGAATTTTAGGAAGAAAGAAGTAGTCCGAAAGGGACACGAGGCTCCCACGAGAGTGGAGGGCGCGCCCCCTGTCTCGTGAGCACCTCGTGTGCCTCCCGGACTCTGTTTTCTTGCACGTTACGTATTTTGGTCGGTAGAAATTCATTATATATACTCCCGAAGGTTTTGACCACTGTATCACGCAAATATCCTCTGTTTTCGTTTCGAGTTGTTTCCGTTGCAGATTTAGAGCACCATGATTTCACCCTCCTCCAACAATGAAGACAAGGATGCTTGGCTTTTGAAGATAGAGCTGAAAAGAGAAGAACCAAAAGAGATCAACAAGGATGAAGGGATCAAGGAAGCCATGGAGGTTCAAGCTTCGGTGGTGAAAGAAGAAGTTATCCCTCAACCTTTACCTAACCTCTTTACTCCAATAGAGATTGAAGCTTTCAAGATGATTGAGTTAGCTCGCATACAGAACAAGTATCTCACACAGGAGAATATTCTATTGAAGGATCATATTGCTGGGCTTAAGGGCATTATCCACAAGTTGGAGGAGCTTTTACGCTCAATGTGCGATTATCCACCGTCATCATCACCACCTCAATCACCTCCGAGGACATAATCACATGGGTATGGGCACTCCCCTTGGCAACTGCCAAGCTTGGGGGAGGTGCCCCGGTATCGTATCACCATCACACTCCTATCTTTACCGCTTTATTTAGTTCGATCCTTTTAGTAGTATCTTTATCTAGAAGTTTTGATATCAAGTAGTTTGAGTTTTGCTTTGTGATCTCTTTATGTAATCGAGTCCGTTAGTTATTTATAATAAAGATTAGTGTTAAGTCAAGGGCTTTGCCATGTGCTATGATCTTGAGAAAGTAGAAAGAATAAAAGAGTTCATATTGATCTTATGGATAGTGATAACTTCACACATAGAAAGTATGAGGCATAAAAATTGTTCGGAGTTGATGAACGTAGCCTTGGTCATCGTTGCAATTAATAGGAAGTGATAAGGAAAGAGGGGTTCACATATAAATATATTATCTTGGACATCTTTTATGATTGTGAAGCACTCATTAAGTATGACATGCTAAAAGATTTGATGTTGGACACGGAAGATAACGTAATGGTTTATGTTTTCCTACATCTCAGTTAAAGTATATTGTCATTGACCTTCCAAACATGTTGAGCTTGCCTTTCCCCCTCATGCTAGCCAAATTCCTTGCACCAAGTAGAGATACTACTTGTGCTTCCAATTACCCTTAAAACCCAGTTTTGCCATGAGAGTCCACCATACCTACCTATGGATTGAGTAAGATCCTTCAAGTAAGTTGTCATCGGTGCAAGCAATAAAAATTGCTCTCTAATTATGTATGACTTATTAGTGCGGAGAAAATAAGCTTTGTACGAACTTGTTGTGGAAGTAATAAAAGTGACGGACTGCATAATAAAGGTCCACATACAAGGGGCAATATAAAGTGACGTTCTTTTGCATTAAGATTTTATGCATCAACCCTAAACGCGCATGACAACCTCTGCTTCCCTCTGCGAAGAGCCTATCTTTTACTTTATGTTTTTACTTTATGCTTGAGTCAAGGTGATCCTCACCTTTCCCTTTTTTATTTTATCCTTTGGCAAGCTCCTCGTGTTTAAAAGATCGTGATTTCGTTAGCATGGGCTATTATTGTTGACATCACCTAAAGGTGAATACGTTGGGAGGAAACACAATAAGCCCCTATCTTTCTCAGTGTCCGGCTGAAACTCTATAACCACAAGTATTGCGTGAGTGTTAACAATTGTAGAAGACTATATGATAGTTGAGTATGTGGACTCGCTGAAAATCTCCATTGTTGACTCTTTCTGATGTTATGATAAATTGTGATTGCTTCATTGACTGAGATTATAGTTTGTTAGTTCTTAATGAAGTTTTTGAACCATACTTGAAGTTGTGAATTGATTGTCACTTGAGCATAAGAAATTATATATTGAAATCTATATATGTGTTGTTATAAGAATGATCATGATGCCCTCATGTCCGTATTTTATTTTTATCAACACCTCTATCTCTAAACATGTGGACATATTTTTCGATTTCGGCTTCTGCTTGAGGACAAGCGAGGTCTAAGCTTGGGGGAGTTGATACGTCCATTTTGCATCATGCTTTTATATCACTATTTATTGCATTATGGGCTGTTACTACACATTATATCTCAATACTTATGGCTTTTCTCTCTTATTTTACAAGGTTTACCATGAAGAGGGGGAATACCGGCAGCTGGAATTATGGCTGGAAAAGGAGCAAATGTTGGAAACCTATTCTGCACAACTCCAAAAGTCCTGAAACTCCACAAAACAACTTTTTGGAATTTATAAGAATTTCTGAGCGAAAGAAATAGGCCAGGGGGCCCACACCCTATCCATGAGATAGGGGGCGCCCCCCCCCTATAGGGCGCGCCCCCTATCTCCTGGGCCCCCTGGTGGGCCTCCGGCGTCCATCTTCTGCTATATCATCACTTTTACCCTGGAAAAAATCGTGGGCAAGCTTACGGGACGAAACTCCGCCGCCACGAGACGGAACCATGGCGGAACCAATCTAGGGCTCTGGCAGAGCTGTTCTGCTGGGGACGCTTCCCTCCGGGAGGGGGAAATCATCACCAACGTCATCACCAACAATCCTCTCATCGAGAGGGGGTCAATCTCCATCAACATCTTCACCAGCACAATCTCCTCTCAAACCCTAGTTCATCTCTTGTATCCAATCTTGTATCCAAAACCACAAATTGGTACCTGTGGGTTGCTAGTAGTGTTGATTACTCCTTGTAGTTGATACTTATTGGTTTACTTGGTGGAAGATCATATACTCAGATCCTTAATGCATATTATTACACCTCTCATTATGAACATGAATATGCTTTGTGAGTAGTTACTTTTGTTCCTGAGGACATGGGTGAAGTCTTGCTATTAGTAGTCATGTAAATTTGGTATTCGTTCGATATTTTGATGAGATGTATGTTGTCTTCTCCTCTAGTGGTGTCATGTGAATGTCGACTACATGACACTTCACCATTATTGGGCCTAGAGGGGGGCATAGGGAAGTAATAAGTAGATGATGGGTTGCTAGAGTGACATAATCTTAAACCCTAGTTTATGCATTGCTTCGTTAGGGGCTGATTTGGATCCACATGTTTCATGCTATGGTTAGGTTTACCTTAATACTTTTGTTGTAGTTGCGGATGCTTGCAATAGGGGTTAATCATAAGTGGGATGCTTGTCCAAGTAAGGGCAGTACCCAAGCACCGGTCCACCCACATATCAAATTATCAAAGTACCAAACGTGAATCATATGAGCGTGATGAAAACTAGCTTGACGATAATTCCCATGTGTCCTCGGGAGCTCCTTTATCAATATTAGAAGTTTTCCAGGCTTATACTTTGCTACATAAAGGATTGGGCCACCTTGCTGCACCTTATTTACTTTGTTTACTTGTTACTCGTTACTATTTATCTTATCGCAAAACTATCAATCACCTAAAATTTCAGTGCTTGCGGAAAACCTTACTAAAAACCGCTTATCATTTCCTTCTGCTCCTCATTGGGTTCGACACTCTTACTTATCGAAAGGACTACGATAGATCCCCTACACTTGTTGGTCATCAGGCACAAGACGGTTTGGTGCCCCTCGAAGACTATTGAAGACGGCGTTTTTCTATGTTTCTTTTTGGTGGATTTGAGTCGTAGGAGAGCTGTACTATTAAGAGGGGGTCCGCGTCGGAAAGGTTCGGGTGGAATCATCACGTACACGTTTCCTTGCCTGTCTCCACCTTTCCCTTGCACTTTGGAGCATCCCCCGTTTATCCTCTATGTGATTGTCCTGGCTGTTGTTGCTGAGCTTGCGGTAGTACTGCTCCCTGGAGCGGTAGTACCGCAGGCACCTGCGGTAGTACCGTGCCACTGCCCGGTAGTACCGCGGGAGCCCACGGTAGTACCGCTCCTCTGGAGTCATAGTACCGTGGCTCCCAGGCCAAGTGCCGCTGCTTCGCGGTAGTAGGATGTAATTTTTTACATCCGCGCCCCCACGGTAGTACCGCACGTCGTGTGCAGTAGTACCGCGGGAGCCCACGGTAGTACCGCTCCTCTGGAGTCGTAGTACCATGGCTCTCAGGCCTAGTGCCGCCGCTTCACGGTAGTAGGGGCGGATGTAATTTTTCACATCCGTGCCTCCATGGTAGTACCGCACTTCGTGCGCGGTAGTACCGCGCACGGCCTGGTTCAGCTGCCATGCGGTAGTACCGCTCCCCAGCGGTAGTACCGTGTCGGATGTTTGCATCGTTTGTTTTCCAGCGGAAGTAGGCACGGATGTATTCTTATTCATCTGCGCCCTTCCCAGTCTAGGACTTTCCTGCCTTGTGGTAGTACCACAAGAGGGAGCGGTAGTACCACGCTCGCGGTAGTACTACTCACAGTCAGGATGTTCTAGTCTCTGCTGCTGCCGCGGTAGTACTGTGGTGCCTCACGGTAGTACCGCGTGGCCTTGCGGTAGTACCACTTTTCTGGAGCGGTAGTACCACATGTCGCGGGCTGGATTAGTGGATAATGGTTGGATTTTGTCCACATCTATAAAAGGTGTGTATCCTACCTCTAGTTGACCACCTCTTCCATCCCTAAGCTCCATTGTTGCTCCAAGCTCCATTTTCGCCCGATCTCTCTCCCTAGCCAATCAAACTTGTTGATTTGCTCAGGATTGGTTGAGGAGGCCCCGATCTACACTTCCACCAAGAGAAATTTGATTCCCCCACTAATCCCTAGCGGATCTTGTTACTCTTGGGTGTTTGAGCACCCTAGACGGTTGAGGTCACCTTAGAGCCATAGTCCATTGTGGTGAAGCTTCGTGGTGTCGTTGGGAGCCTCCAATTAAGTTGTGGATATTGCCCCAACCTTGTTTGTAAAGGTTCGGTTGCCGCCTTAAAGGGCACCAATAGTGGAATCATGGCATCTCGCATTGTGTGAGGGCGTGAGGAGATTACGGTGGCCCTAGTGGCTTCTTGGGGAGCATTGTGCCTCCACACCGCTCTAACGGAGACGTACTTCCCCTCAAAAGGAAGGAACTTCGGTAACACATCCTCGTCTCCACCGGCTCCACTCTTGGTTATCTCGTGACTTTACTTGTGCAAGCTTATTTGTGTTGTATCCCTTGCTTGCTTTTGTTCTAGTTGTTATTGCATCATATAGGTTGCTCACTTAGTTGCATATCTAGACAACCTACTTTGATGCTAAGTTTAAATTGGTAAAGAAAAGTCTAAAAAGTGTTAGTTGTCTATTCACCCCCTCCCCCTCTAGTCAACTATATCGATCCTTTCACACCAGACCTTACTATTTTACGTCGTGCACTTGAGGGCGACAATACTCATAGGTTGGGAGCTATTGTGGCTCGTCTCCTGCATCTTAATAAATCCCAGGGTAAAATACATGGTGGGATTTTCGCTACTCGTTTGGCGGCTCACTTCGAGGTTGAGATACGCCCTCATGATTACCCTCTGACTAAGGTTTACCTAGATCGTGCATCCATGGAACACCATCACTTTCTTGCACATGATTGTCCTGACATCACCATTCCTTACAACCTGGTCTATAGCGTTAACACTCGTGATGTTATTCCATTACCTGCGCCTGCTTTGTTTGATTCTGCTGCCAGGGGCAGATACTGGATTATGCATGCGGACATCATCGCCTACTAGAACGCTCACGCTACTGTAGAGGCTGCGGAGGAGCCTCGGCAGTGGGATGAGTGGATGCCTGCTCCTCAGCACCCCTACTACCCTCCAGGCTACTGACTGATTACCAACTTAGGCCAAAATCCTAAACTTGGGGGAGTACGTGTTTCTCACTGACATTATATTCATGTCTGCTTATCATTCTATTTGTCGGTGTTCACACTTTTTTTATTGTATCATCCATGCTTAGATTTATTTTCTTGCTTTCTTCTTGTGTGTTTGAAAAACTTTAGAAAAACCAAAAACTAATTAGTTGTAGTCAATTTACTTTCTATGCATGCTTAGTAGTAGTATTAAAAAGAAAATCCAAAAAGATTTCTTTGTTCTTCTTTTGCTTGTTGGGAGTTTTCCCGTGTAAATAGTTTTTCTCATTTTTGCTTTTCCCTTTTATTTGCCCGTTCTACAAAATCAAAAACTCCAAAAAAAATTCAGTATGTTTCTCTAAATTTCTTTTCCTTCTATTCGAGTTGTACCGAGAAGAAGACCACGATGAAAATGTTGAGTGGCTCTCATATGAATAATTGTGGAACTAATAAAGAGCACATTTTACCCCGTCTTCTCCTGTTGAATAAAATGTTTGCAGATTCTAGCTTAGTCCACGGCATTCTTGCACTATTATTATTTTCATATCGTTCGGTCGTGCAAGTGAAAGGCAATAATGACGACATCCGATGAACTGGCCATGGCAGAGAGAAACGGGTATGAACTTGACTTGTTCTATTTTTGTAAATATGTTTAACCTAGTATCCATGATTCAGCTCAATATGATTAAACATGTTTGCAATGACAATTAGAGATTATATTTTCTCATGCCATGCATAAGTAGCTGGGAGTTGATAATGATTTATCTTGGATATCAACATAGTATTAAAATGATTGTGATGTAGTATAATGATATGGTATCCTCCTCTGAATGTTCGAGTGGCTTGACTTGGCACATGTTCATGCATGTAGTTGAATCAAAACCAACATAGCCTCTATGATATTTAAGTTCATGGTGTCCATACCCTACTCATGCTAAAGTCCAATGTTACTTATGCATAATGCATGGTTATCATCGTTGTTGCTCTCTAGCTGGCCGCTTCTCAATCTAAATTGCTAGCCTTCGCTTGTACTAAGTGGGAACTCTGCTTGTACATCAAAAACCTTGAACCCAAAGTTATTCTAGATGAGTCCACCATACCTACCTATATGCGGTATTACCCTGCCGTCCTAATAAATTTGCATGTGCCACCTCTAAAAACTTCTAAAAATTATCCTTTTTGTGTGCTTGGATCATTCGTGGAACGACAGGAGGTGGTCGGTATCTTCCATGCTAAGCGGGTTATTCTCAGGTCGAGTGTTTATTCACTTGCCATCGCACGAGAAAAGGGCGGTAATAGGGATGCCCAGTCCCAAACTACAAACATGAAAAAGAGTTCATCTCTGAAATAATCAAACATAAACTCCCAATGGAGTCAAAACCTTTACTTTTATCTCTTGGGAACCGCCACTAGCGTGCTTAGGATGGAAGATGTTGATAATTGATGGTCGTGAAGTGAATAAGAAGGGTGCATGTCTCAAAATATCATTTATCCCTGTTTTAAAAATTGAGCTCTGGCACCTTTGCAAATCACTGCTTCCCTCTATGAAGGGACTATCCATTTACTTTTATGTTGTGTCACCACCTTCTAAAACAAGCGCCAGAAACTGAGTAGAGCATAGCTGTCATGATTTATGCATTATGTGTAGCTAATGTTGGGTGCATCATGACTGGATCTTTTCTAGCACGAATTACAATGTTTAGTCACTGCTTGAACTTTGGGGGTGCTCTGCATTTATGTTTTGGGGTCTCAGAAAGGGCTAGCAAGATACCGCTATTGTCATATTATATCATGGTTGTTTTGACAACGTGTTGTTGTTTGAGATATTTTATTATTGCTCGCTAGCTGATTATGTCATTGATATGAGTCATTATAATCTTTAAATGTTATTGCTGACATGGTTAGTTATAATGTTGGCTGAAAACCTGGGTGTTGTTTAAGCTTATTTATGCAAACAAGAGCAAAAGAGTTCGTAAAAGTTTTCATTTCCCACTTTCAGTTTATCAACTGAATTTCTTGAGGATAAGCAGAGGTTTAAGCTTGGGGGAGTTGATACGTCTCCAACATATCTACTTTTCCTAACGCTTTTCCGCTTGTTTTGGACTCTAATTTGCATGATTTGAATGAAACTAACCTCGGATTGACGCTATTTTCAGCAGAACTACCATGGTGTTGTTTTTGTGCAGAAATAAAAGTTCTCGAAATGGAACGAAACTTTGCGTGGATTTTTTATATCAATAATAAGAATTTCTGGAGCCAAGACCTTCGAGAGAGGGGCACCTGGGTGGGCACAACCCACCAGGGTGCGCCCCCTCTCCTGGCGCGCCTAGGTGGGTTGTACCCACCTGGTGGCCCCGCAGACGACCCCCCTGATACTATAAAATCACATATTTCTAGAAAAAATCAAGGAGAAAGAATTATCATGATCCACGAGACGGAGCCGCTGCCAAGCCCTGTTCTTCCTCGGGAGGGCGGATCTGGAGTCCGTTTGGGGCTTCGAGGAGGGGGGTCTTCGTTCTTTGTCATCACCAACCCATCTCCATCGCCAATTCCATGATGCTCCCCACCGGGAGTGAGTAATTCCTTCGGAGGCTCGCTGGTCGGTGAGTAGTTGGATGAGATTGATCATGTAATCATGTTAGTTTTGTTAGGGCCTGATTCCTAGTATCCACTATGTTCTTAGATTGATGTTGCTATGACTTTGCTAGGCTTAATGCTTGTCACTTTGGGCCCGAGTGCCATGATTTCAGATCTAAACCATTTATGTTATCACCTTTATATGCATGTTCTAGATCCGATCTTGCAAGTTATAGTCACCTACTATGGTTATGATCCGACAACCCCGAAGTGACAACAAGCAGGCCCACTCCCGGTGATGACCGTAGTTTGAGGAGTTCATGTATTCAATATGTGTTAATGCTTTGTTCTGGTTCTATATTAAAAGGAGGCCTTAATATCCCTTAGTTTCCAATATGGACCCCGCTGCCACGGGAGGGTAGGACAAAAGATGTCATGCAAGTTCTTTTAATAAAGCACGTATGACTATTTACGAAATACATGCCTACATTATATCGATGAACTGGAGCTAGTGCCATATTGCCCTAGGTTATAACTGTCACATGATGAATATCATCCAACAAGTCACTGATCCAATGCCTACGAATTTATCTTATATTGTTCTTGCTAAGTTACTATGGTTGCTACTGTTATCATTACTGCTACAATATCACTGCTATCATTGTTACCATTACTATTACTACTGCTGCTATCATCAAAACTATCATACTACTGTGCTACTAATCACTTTGCTGCAGATAATTAATCTCTAGGTGTGGTTGAATTGACAACTCAGCTGCTAATACCTTCAAATATTCTTTGGCTCCCCTTGTGTCGAATCTAAAATTTGGGTTGAATACTCTACCCTCAAAAACTGTTGCGATCCCTTATACTTGTGGGTTATCAGAACTAACCCGGACTGATGTTGTTTTTTGTGAAGAAATAAAAGTTCTCGGAATTGGATGAAACTTTTGGAGAATTATTTTGGAATAAAAGAAATTTTTTGGAGCAAAGACCCCCTGGAGGGGGGCCTACTGTCCACTAGGCACCAGGGCGCGCCATCCCCCCTCTAGCGCGCCCTGGTGGGTAGTGGGCCCCTCAATACCCATCTCAGCGTGAGACCGACGCCAAAAAATTCTATAAATACAGAAACCCCCGAAAATAACCCTAGATAAGAAGTTCCACCGCTGCAAGCCTCTTTATCCACGAAAACTCAATCGAGACCTTGTTCCGACACCCTGCCGGGTGGTGAAATAATCACCGGATGCCATCTTCATCATCCCGGTAGCCACCATGATGAGGAGGGAGTAGTCTACCCTTGGGGCTGAGGGTTTCTACCGGTAGCTATGTGTTTGATCTCTCTTTCTCGTGTTCTTGATTTGGCACGATCTTAATGCACCACGAGCTTTGTTAATGTAGCTGGATCATATCGTGTTTTCCCCTCTCTATCTTGTTGTGATGAATTGAATTTTTACCTGTGAGGTTTCACTATTATTGGAATGAATACTTTTATGGATTTGAGAACACTTGATGTATGTCTTGCATATGAATACCCGTGGTGACAATGGGGTATCATATTGATTCACTTGATGCATGTTTTGGCACTCAACTCGAGGATTCCTGAGGTGACATTAGGGTAATCTATGCATAGGGGTTGATGCACGTTTTCGTCTTTGTTTCTTCGGTAGAAATCTCGGGGCACTCTTTGAAGTTCTTTGTGTTGGATTGAATACTATGAATTTGAAGTTGTTTGATGCATATCGTATAATCAACTCTCGGATACTTGTGGTGACCTTGGAGTATCTAGGTGATATTAGAGTTGGTTGATGTGACCTTTAGAGTATGCGTTTGTGAAACTAAACTTGTAATATTTGTGTAAGTTGTTTGCTATAGAAGGATCTAGATCAAACTGTTAGGGATTTCTTACAAGCTAATGGCACATGATAAGTAGTCCATTTGGATATTGTCCTCTTCCAGACGCAATGTGATGCAGGGGATTAGCACCACCATCAGCAAATCTTAGATGCACACATCAAGAACAGAGAAGGGAACAAGCAGTGTTGTTGTTGTTAGTCTTTCTTTTGTGGCGTCTAGTACCTTTATTTTTTGTCCCTCCCTAGTGATTAGGGCAGATACAAAAGGAGGCCACACAGGCACCCTAGAAACTAGTAGAAGAAAAGTCTACATGGTATACAGTGCAGATAGTGGACTGAAAAAAGCACAAGAAATAGTTGGAGCTGGCTGCATCACAATGCTTTTGCTTTGGCATACATTAAGAATCATATGTGGTACACAAAATTGATGATGTTTCGTGTATTATACCATTAGGAGCGATGTGTGGCACGTCCTCCCCTGCTTTTAGTTTTGTAGCATACCTATAAAATCATATGGCATGAAGATTCATGTTTCGTTCTTTTGTGAAGTAGAACTAGTACCACTGTGAAGGATAAATCAAGAAGTTCGTAGTTTGTACCGAGTTTGTTAGACATTGTACACCACAATAAGTAGTGATTCATCAGGATGACGTCCCGCCTCTTCTATCCATGTTTTTTGTGTGCATATATTTGCTATCATGTTGCTCAATGTTCATGCCTCTGAGTAGTTCTTATTTTCATTATTATTTTCTGAAACAACATTTGTGATGTTGCTTGCTACCTAATGATTGTCATAACCCATGACCAAGTTATGTGTTGAATGACAATGATAGTGGTGCTCAACATCGCTATGAGAGTAAGGATATCCGTAGGAGGTAGAATTTTTTTCATTGTGTCCATGGTGTTTTGGTAGTCAGGAAGATGCACACATCAGATTAGGCCTCTCTTTACATAAAGATGAGGTGACACTATTTTCCTCCCTTGTGTGTTGATTTGCTAATTTAGTTATAGAAACCAGACAAAAGGTATTTTGCAAGGATGCAGAAAATGGACAAGTTGTTGAGAGAGACGAAAGCTTCAAACTTTAAGTTTTTTGTGAAACTGAATTTGTAGTGTTCCACAACTTGTTCAAGATGAATGAGGACCAAATTGTTAGATATTTATCCTAACAAAATTAGAATGTGTGTATTTATTTTGTTATACATTGTGTCTTAAAGTAGCAGTACATGAAAACTAATGCATCAAGATTCCCTGTACAAAATTTAAAGAATTGAGAAGACGTCCTATTTTATATTTAGAATCATTTGGTTGCACATTTAATTGTTAAAAATTTGTAAAAGGACACCTCTATGGTATATAGAACCCAATTTGCGTCCGTGAATACTTCAGACGAGAGGTTGGGATCCTACATCCACCCTCCTAACCAAGTGATCTAGGTTCGCTTCCTTAGATTTAAACATTTTTGTGAAACTAGATTTGTGCTACTGTGCAAGTTGTGAGGATGGACAGGTGTTGACGACGTATTTATACTGAGGTTATGGTGCAAACGACACATGAAGCGGTTGTGCACGGCTATGGATTTGATCAACATGTTAGTGACTAATATATGTTTCTTTTAGCTATCTGTTAGACTAAAAAGGGAGCATAGTCTGTCAAACAAAAAATAGTTCTTTCGAATGAATCATTTCATCCTCTCCTCAATCGTTCTTGTTTAAATCTTGAACAAGTACATAATTCTTATTATTGTTAAACGAGTTCAAACATGCCAACGAACCACCACTAGTAACTCATATTCACATTTACTCAGATGTTTGCGAGACAAACCTACACATATTTTATTCATAATTTATTCATGACCACATCTATTTATCACATCCAATGGTATGTGACAGTTTATTGGTCGCCAATAATGGCTATATCAGTAGTAATAGCCATTAGTATGGACGAACTTGCAGCTGGAGTCCATTTTGCATTTGGAGGGCAACATCATGGCCCTCTGAATTTGTTTCGTTATCTTGCCTTGCTGAAAGCCAAAGACGCCACCAAGGTTGCCTTGGACAGCCCTCCAAATGGCCTCACATCGGCACTTCTTTACTACCGGGCGTAGTTGCTGGCAACATTGGTCTAGGGCCTCTTGTTCACAGGCGCCCTTCCACCATTTCAAAAGTCTGGCGATCGAAAAACCCTTCACCGCCAAGCACCGCTCCATCACATAATCCTTGCAAGAGTCCAGCTTCGTCTTCTCCGGTGGGCAGTTTTGAGAACCAAACCCTCTACCACCGTTCTCATAGCTGCCGCCAACCTCTTTGTATTGTGCAAAGGTTGTGCTCACTACAAGAGAAAGGAGAGCTAGGAGGAATAAGGTCTTCATGTTATCAATGTTGTTTTGGTGGTGGTGAAGATGAACTGAAGAGATAAGAGTCCCGTTTATTTAATGGCTTTTTTCTGCCATTGTGTGACGCTTTGGCTAATGCTTATGGATTTGGTTGGATATTAATAAAGTTACTTTGCAAGCAAATAAAAATGGTGCATGTTGTTGAGATAGATGATGCTTTGTGTACTAAATGTTCCTTTCCTCAAGGTAGACCATAAATGGTTTGGCATCATAGCTTCAGATTTTATGCTTTTGTGAGTTGGACTTTGTACTATTGTGTGGGTTGTTCAAGAAAGATCCAAACAAAATTGTTAGAGAATGTGTTTTACATGGTAGTAGTACATCATAAGTAATGCATCTAGATGCCGTCCTCTTCTAGCCATGGATTTTTGTAGGTGAGATATATCAATGTTTACTTACTATTTTTTAAACAGTAGTTGGTGGTGATGGTACGTCGTCTTCCACCCCACTTCTTCTCTGATGTGCTATCAGGCTGGCTGATGGCCCTCATGACAAACTTACCGCAACAAAAAATTCAATTGACTCCTCTGCTGATTTCTCTTTCCTCGACCATACCTCACACGACCACACCAATAAGAAAACATACCAAATTTGATTGCTCTGTTGGTTCTAACCTTCTAGGTTGGCATCTCACATTTCTCCTCTTTAGTTTGCCATGTCTGTCGTCGCCTCTATGCTGCCCGAACCTACATGCTGATGGGCCACCTCACTGGTCTAATATCGTTCCATTGATGATAATGATGATCACCTCATCAATTGTACAGTGTAATATGAATCGATGGAATGGAAGTAGCATCGTTGCCTTGCATATATATCTGCGGGCCTATTCGGCAACAGCCTAGCTTCCCAAACTCCTCAACTTCTACTCCTAGCTTTGATTTCCAGCTTCTCACAGCGATGGAAAAATGTTCGGCTGCGCAGCTCCTGCTTCTCGTCGTTGGCATGGGCTGACAACCCATTTAGATGGGCTGAAGCCCGTTTGAGAGGAAAGCGGGCAAAGCCCAGCTCGGTAGGCTACAGCAGCACCCTTTTTCTCCTTAAAACATGTACGCGGCCGTGACGGAGAGGCTACCAAAAGGGTGATATGGGCTGTTCGGGCGAGAAATCAATCGAACCGGTACGCAGAGGTCACTTGGCGGTGGCAGCACCTCGTAATAACGATCAACTCCAGCTCCTTCGTTTTCATAGAGCCAGGAAAAGGCAGCTTCCCCAACTCCTACAAATTTGCACTAGGAGAATAATCAGCTTCCCGATTTGAACTCCATGGAGATTTTTCGTTCGGCCGAGCTCCACTGCAGAGTCAATGGAAATTGAGAGTTGGAGCATTGCCGAACAGGCCCGAATTCATCATCGTTTTATGATACTAAAAGTAGTTCGTAGAAAAACCAGAAATAATGAATGTATATGCATCTGAATTAATTAATGATGATACAACGTGGATTGTAATATAACTCATCTGCATACTAGGGATTTTTTTTAAGTTATTTGTTGAAACAGAGACAGGGTACTCAAGGAAAAATAATGATGAGTTTTTTTATCATGTTATAAACATCTTGATTAAGAATTTGAAAAAATATTGAACAAGTATTTGAAAAATGTTAAATATGTATACAAAAAAAGTTGACCATGTATTAAAAGATGATAAAACTTTTTGATCGTATATATAAACATGTTAATCAAGAATTTCATAAAATGTGGAATAAGTATTTGAAAAATGGTGATCAAGCATTTGAAAAATGATAAATGTGTACAAAAAACATATATTAGAAAAATGATGAGTTTTTTTATCATGTATATAAAAATGGTAATCAAGCATTTAAAAAACATGTGGAACAGTTTATTGTAAAATGTTGATCAAGCATTTGGAAAATGTTAAACATGTATAGGAAACAATTTGAGCATTTGTTCAAAAAGTGTTAATATTGTATTTAGAAAAATGTTAATCAAGCATGTGCATTTAAAAAATGTATTAAAATGTTTACCATATATTTAAAAAGGTTATATTTGTATTAAAAAATGTTAATCTTATATTAGAACATTGTTGTTGACATAAAAAGTGTAGAAATAAAAAAGCAAACTAAACAAAGATAACCACAAAGAATAAACTAAAATAAAAAATAAAATGAAATATAAATCTGAAGAAAAAAGATAGAAGAAATGGAGCAGAAAATGAAAATTAAAACTGAAGAAAATAAATGAAAACCAAGAAAGAAAGAAAAGAGAAAACAAACCAGTAAAATGGAGAAAGAAAGGAAGAAAAATGGGTGAAAACAAGAAAAAACACAAAAACCTAAAAAGCTAGTGGAGGTGCGGTTTTATTTACTTTGAGTAGTTTGTGCTCTTTAGTTGAAACATGAAAAGAGTGATGGCTTGCGTGCAATATGTGGTTTCTTTTTACGCACGAGGCTTGTTGCTTGGACCGGTCGAGTACACCATTTTTTTAGATTCTTGCCTTCTATCCTTTTATGTTTGTTTCTTTTCTTTTTTTTTTGTTTCCTAAAAGTTTTGTCCATCTAGTTTTTTTCATTGTGTTATTTTTTTCTTCATGTGTATTTGGAAATGTCCGTCATTGTGCTTTTAGAAATGTTCATTGTGCAGTTCAAAAAATGTTCAACATGCACTTAAAAATATTCATCTTGTATTCAAAAATCAAATTTTATGTTTAAAATGTTACTTGCACATTAAAAATGTGTACCATATATTTCAAAATTTGTTCAATCTGTATTTGAAAATATTATTATTATATTTAATTTTGATATTTTTTATAAAAAAATGTGCATCGCGTATTACAATAAGTTCATCGAGTATTTTTTAAATTGCATGAATGTTTCCTAAAAGTATGTGCACACTTTAAAATTTTAAGATTCAAAAATATGTCTTTAAAGTTTATAGGTTTCTTATAATTGTCACTACTAGGTCCAAAACAATTTTAAGATTCAAAAATGTGTGATAACTTTCATAATTACATGAATACTTTTCTAAAAATATTTTGACACTTATTAAAGTTACATGAGCGTTATTTTAATTGCAAGAAAACACTTTAAAATTACATGAAATTTTGAAAAATGTGAACACATTTTAAAACTACGTGAAAATATTTTAAAAAAATATATGCGCCTTTAAAATATCCAGACAAAATTATAAAATGCATGTAAAATTATTATTATACATTACCGAAAATTACACTAATGTTTTTAAATAGAGAAAGCAGAAAAAAAAATGCACAAAATGCCAAAAATTCAACAGAGAAGAAAGCATTCATGGTCTTTTTTTTGAGCAACAGCATTCATGTACTAGTAGGCGACTGACAGCGACTCGCAGGCGCTCTCTCATGGGCCATAAAAAGGCCCATGTGAGCGACCGTGTGAGCGAGCCATCCGCTCCTATCCCAGTAAGCAATGTATAAACTTGCCTAAAAAAAGTAAGCAATGCATAAACGAACCGCGACAATATTGAGAGTTTTTTTAATTTGTTTTTCCTCTTTTTAATTTTACTGTTCATCTTGAGCTTATTTGAGCTTGGGAGCAGAAGGAGACTTTTGAATTTTAGACTCCTATTCTACCAACTTGGGGCAATTGGTCAGTGCTGATAAATCTATTATTTTTTTAGTCCCAATATGAGCATGGAAATCACAAAGCAATTTTGTACCACTCTGAACATTATGACCGAGGCTCTCAACGGTAGACATTCGAGCTTGCCAGCTACTGCGGGTATGGGCAAGACCGACTGTTTTTAATTACCTTATTGATTGTATACTCATGAAAATTAGTGGATGGAAAGAAAAAATGTTATCCATTAGAGGAAAGGAGTTTCTCCTCAAGCATGTTGTACAGACTATTCCCACTTATGTTATGTTCATCTTTAAAATTCCAAAAGAAAACATGCAAATGAATAATTGACGCGTTGTTGCAATTTTGATGGTGGTAACGAGGACAATTAGAAGAGGCTGCATTGGGAATGGTGGGAAATGTGTGTCCAATAAATAAAGGAGGTAAGGATTTTCATGACCACCATTGTTTCAGTCCAACGATATTGGCAAAACAAGCGTGTTGCCTTGTTGAGAACCCTGATTCCTTCAGTGCCACATTTTTTAGGTGATTTGTTGGATGCTAAGTTAAGAAAGGCCTCCTCTTTTATTTGGCAAAGTATCATGTCGGGGGTAAATTCGGTGGAGCAAGGCTATCTTTGGAGAGTTAGTAATGGGCAAAATATTTATATTTGGGAAGATGCATGGATCCCTAATTGTGCTAATAGGAGAATTATCACTCCTAGAGGGGGTCATCGTCTGACTAAGGTTCTTGATCTCATTGATCTAGTGACCTGGTCCAACAGATGTTGTGCCCAATTGATGCACAACCCGTCCTCGCGATTCCTCTTCTTCCTCCCCTTCATAGTATGGGGGATTTCATTGCACAAAGTTTAACAAAAAAACATTCACTATTATGCCATCTTATTTTGTGGAATGGGATCGTTAACATGGGATGAAATTTAGGCAAACTAACAAGATGGGTCAAATTGATGTAAATACTACTTGTAGTAAGATTTGGAGATTATCTTGTCCGATCAAGGTAAAAAAAAATTTTTGGTGTACGTTGCATGGCACCCTTCTCAATCATGTTACACTTGGCAATAGACATTTAATAGTTATTTCAGTGCCCAAAATGACTAGAGTATACAAATCATATGTTATTTCAGTGCCCAAAATGGCAAGGGGGTTTGGAGCTTGTTGGGATTGGATGAAGTGATTAAAAAGTTTGTGAAGTTGAGCGAGGATGTCCTTGAGTTTTTACTCTATTTGACAGATAAAGATATGTCTATTTTTGGGCCTTCATAATGTTTCATGAATTGATGGCTATTACCACTTGGTGCTTTTGGTGGGAAAGGATCACGAGGAAAAAATACAAGATGCTAATTATCTTTTTATGGGGATTCACGCCGGGCGGGAAATTACGTTGCTGCTCTTTCCCGTAAAGCTACCATGAAGAAGGGGGTTGGACCCTATCACCTAAGGGATATGTTAAACTTAGCGTTGATGTATCTTTTGATCAGGGTCTGCTAAGTTGCTCAACTGTTGTTTTTATACGTGATGCTAATGGGATATTCATTGACGGTTAACTAGAAAATTGATGTGAGGACGTCCTCATTGCAAAGGCTCTTGCACCGAGATTTAGTCTACACCCGATACAAAAGGCGGATGTTAATCATCTTGTTATTAGCGTTGATAATTTGGATGTCACTTATACCATATGATGTCGGAACAACAGTGGCAGTTTTTGATGATTATTATTATATAGCATTGTAATAAGAAAGCTAATA
The DNA here is from genome assembly GCF_018294505.1 of Triticum aestivum. Taxonomy (NCBI): domain Eukaryota; kingdom Viridiplantae; phylum Streptophyta; class Magnoliopsida; order Poales; family Poaceae; genus Triticum; species Triticum aestivum. The sequence goes on along the minus strand of NC_057813.1, from coordinate 709,061,909 downwards.
ATGTTGCTCATAAGCTCGCTAGGCTGACTAATAATTGGTTCGAGGAGCATTTGAGCGAAATTGTGCATATCTTTCAATTGATGATGCAACTGTTATTATGCATTAATAAAGTGGTTTGTTTTTAGAAAAGAAGATGAGAGTTTTTAAAGAGCACCTGCGCTGTCACCCGTTTCCGGCCTCTCGCAGCCTACTTCCCTCTCACCCAACGGCGAGGCTATGTATGATGCTGCAGGGCGATGCCCCCCCCCCCCCCCCCCCCCAACTTTCATAAACAAGGACGGCTTAGATTAGAGAAAATATAACCCTTAGCCCCCCTCCCAAATATACGTATTTGTTGTTTGCCCCTCCTGAAAGTCTTGCCTAGTTCCGCCACTGCTCTCACCGGAACGTTTTAAAAATGCCATTGTTGCCGCGCCATCCTCCCGCACCGACCTTCCCCGCCGAGCACCACCGCCGCCTTGCCTCGGCTCGACACGGCCTCCCCATGCCGTCGAGACTGCTGGCGAGGTGGCCCCCCGATTCTTACCGCCACCGAAGGGGACGCCCTCCCCCGGTCCGCGTTTGCTCGCTCCCCAACACGCCCTCCTCCACCTCCGCTTCCCGCGACGCCCGCCTCCCCCTCCCCCCCCCCCCCCCCCCCCCCCCCCCCCGACGACGACGACGACGACGGCACCGGTGAACGAACCTCATCTAAACCCCTAGAAGGCATGTTCCACAAGGGGGCTGGCACGTGCGGGGCAAGGAACGAACGCACGCCCAAATCCCCAAAGTGGTTAGCAAGTCAAGAATCGAGCAGCGGATCAGGACGGGAATGTCTCCCCCACGTTGGCGAAATGGGGGAATGGACGGCAGCCTTTCCATCGCGGTCGGGCCGGTCTGAGCGAGCGAGTGAGATCATCCGAGCGAAGCGTGCGTCCCGTTGTCGTGCCGAGCCAGCCCGCCTCGCCGTCCTCGCGAAAAGCCCCTCTCCCACCCCACCACTGGGCTCCTCAACCCCCCACTCCTCCTCCTCCTCCTCCCCCGCACCCGCCTCCGCTAACCCTAGCCGGCGCCGCCCGTCGCCCCGGCGTCGAACGAAGTCAGCGGCCGGCGCAGATCCCGCCGCGCCCCGCCCCCCGCCGCGGCGCGGGGAGGACGACGGTACGTGCGCCCTCCTCCCCGATCGATTTCCCCGTCCTGCCCCCTGCCGCCTCCGACAAACGCGCGGCGGGCCGATTCGCTGGGGGTCTCCGGGCCACGGGGCGGCCACGCCGGGCGGCGATTGGCGGGGCTCGGCGGCCTCCGTCGCGTTCGATGTTCGGTGATTCTGGGCGGAGGCGCTCCGCTCCGTTGGGTAGGGCCGCCGTGGACGTGCGGGGCGGATTGGTTTGGGAGTTCCGGCGCCGGAGCGTGGCCTGGTCCGGTAGCCCGAGTAGGCTCTCAGCTCCCGATGTGGTTGCCTGATCTATATCTATTCTTCACCTCTTTGTATGTGTCCTGTTGCTCAAATTGGGACAGGGCTTGCGCAGGGAGGCCAGCTAGTGGTCCATAAACCAAGCCCCGCGTCGCGATAAGGCGTTTGCTCACCCTTTTTGGAATGTTCGTTGGCGATTAGCGCAATAGAAAGCAAGGTCTCTGGTGATGTAGTAGTCCCACGGGTGGTGACCGTTGCGACTAGATAGGCTGCGTTATTGCCTATTCGCGCTAACAGACAGACGTGTGGTGGCGCGTAGATAGCAGCTTAAGCGCCGCCGGGGTTTCTCGGTTAATTACGTAGCCGGAAATTCTCCATGGGCCGCGCCGTTACGGTTGGCATGGCCACCTTTTGGTGGCGTTTAGTGTAATGATTGATGGATGCGTGAAGATGATTTTATCGTGGAGGTTTAAGGTGTTGATCGTAGATAGAAGCCCCCGTGTTGTCGTGTGTCATATCACGGTGCCTCCAATCCAAAGAGAGCCACCAATTTCCCGCGATTTTTTCCATTCAAATGATTTCCTTTTCTTTTAAAGTTTTAATGTACCACCAATGGGAAGGTATAAATATCGGCATTAGTCGGAGAATTTTTTTCTGCAAAGAAGTAATTCTTATGAATATTGAAAAGGTCACGTGCAGATTCTCTTTATGTACATAATGGATTGGTGGGAGTAGATTTTTAGCTAGTTAAAGACTTGAAAACATGTCGTTGATTAGTATTTTTTTGGAAAAAACAAGCGTGACGTGGCTATTGACGACTGTAGATCTTCCTACATTAGTGATGGGGATATATACAAGGAAAATTATTATGGGCCACATTGGCTAACTTATCCTAGATGGGCTGTAAATTGACTAGGTACCAAAAATACTCCAGACAAATAAACCCTATCAAACATGCCCTAAGCCTATTTTGATGATCTCGACAGGACTTCGCTTGCCACAGAAAGGGCTAAATGGAGTTATATTAGGTCATGGAAAACTGAAAAGAGTATGCAGTAGCAAGGCTAAACTGCTAAAGCCAAAAGCATTTAGTAACTTAAACTGCTCCTCAGTTATTTGGATAAAAGTATACTTGGAAATATAGTGTCATAACATTATATCTGTCCTTTATGCATGCTCATTTGTTTTTGCAAAATTGTTGCAGGATGACATCAGCATTTCTTCATGTGGCCACAGAAACATTTATGCTTCTGTTTTGCTGTGCAATTGCCAATTGGACAGGTCTTTGTGAATTGAAGTAACATCATTATGTCTTCTGGCGGGAGCTCGCGTTCTAGAACTAGAAGTGGCCTTGTCAGGGGAAACAATATCAGGGATCCCAGCAACAATTCATCTGCTAGAACAAGAAGTCAGATTGCCAGGGGAAACAGCACCATGGATTCCAACGAGCTATCATGTTCTAAAACACGAAGTGGGCTTGTTAGGGTAAACAATATTGTGGATTCCAGTGAGGGTTCATCTTCTAAAGCACGAAGTGGGCTTGTTAATGTAAACAACACCGTGGATTGCAATAATGGTCCTTCTTCTAGAACACGAAGTGGGCTTACTAGGGCAAACAATATCTCGGATTCCAGCAAGGGTTTGTACTCTACAACACAAAGTGGACTTGTTGGAGCAAACATTGCTATGGATTCCAATGATAGTTCAGGTTCTAAAGCACAAAGTGAACTTGTTAAAGGAAACATCGATGTGGATTCCAATGATGGTTCATGTTCTAAAACGCGAAGTGGGCTTGTTAGAGGAAACATTGTTATGGATTTCAATGAAGATTCATCTTCTAAAACGCAAAGTGGGCTTGTTAGAGGAAACTCTGCTATGGATACCCCCAAGGATTCATCATCTTCTAGAAGACGAAGTGGGCGTGTTAGAAGACGGCCCGCTGATAAGGCATGCAAATCTCTAAATTCTTCCCTTTTTTGTTTGTTTTGGGTGCAACGTAACAGTATATATATATATAAAATAAAATCATCACTTCTCTTTTCCTTGCTAGGTAGAAAGCATGGATGAACCAGTCATTAAGGGCCCACCTGATGAATGTGAAGCAGATGGTCCAGGAAAAAATAGATCAAATTGCAAGAGTGATCTGGTATGTTGTAATCATCTTTGCTTTTGTTGCTTTGCATCTGAAACACTATATCTAGCTATAATTATATAATTATTCCACTAGGTGCAACTCAAGGATAGCCCAGACATTAAGGGGTCAGATGGAAGTTCCAAAGAAGACATACCAGTAAAGGATCGATTGAATTACAAGAGTGATCAGGTATTCCACAATTTATTTTTTATCCTGCCTGTTCTACATAAATACAATACACTCTGTCTGACTCATTCCATTACTAGGTTCAGAGCAAGGATGAACCAGTCATGAAGGGGCCTGATGGATGGTGGAAAGAAGAAAGCTCCAGCAAGACTGGATTAAGGCACACGACTGATCTGGTATGCTGCTGTACTATTTCCCTCTCTCGCTCCACTCTGTCTAAAACGGTAGAGCTAAGATACTATAATTGTCACTACTAGGTCCAGATCAAGGATGGTCTACTCAGTAAGGGGCAGTTGCCTGATGGATGGCGAAAAGAAGTCAGGCCAAGAAAGGACGGAACTAAGAGTGATCCAGTATGCTGCAATGATCCATTTCTGCTTGCTCTTTATCTCTTTGAGACTTGTCTATCTAAAATCTAAGCTATTTTAGCCAACCTAGTTTCATGTCAAATTGAAATAATGTATCACCAGCATCCATATCAAAATGTCATGTTGAACATTGTACTACCAGCCTACTATAATATGGCTAAGATATTATAATTGTCACTACTAGGTCCAAATCAAGGATGGGCTACTCAGTAAGGGGCAGTTGCCTGATGGATGGCGGAAAGAAGTCAGGCCAAGAAAGGACGGAACTAAGAGTGATCCAGTATGCTGCAATGATCCTTTTCTGCTTGCTCTTTATCTCTTTGAGCCTTGTCTATCTAAAATCTAAGCTATTTTAGTCAACCTAGTTTCACGTCAAATTGAAATAATGTATCACCAGCATCCATATCAAAATGTCATGTTGAACATTGTACTAGCCTACTATAATGTGTCTGCGCTTTATTTTAATCGAAAGAACGGTAAGGAGAAAGACCTTAAGGCATAAACGTAGAGCCTGAGTCCACAAGATAGTATTTTCTCTCCATTCTCAACTCACTCCTTATATCATAATTCAGCACCGACTCTTTCAGTCTTTCCTGCCTCCTAGCATGCTTTTACTCTGCATCTACTACGTGATAGTCATTTTTACTGTAAATTATGCTAGAAGCCAGTAACTGATTACACTTTTAGTCCCATCATTCTCAAGGACTGCCAAGAAGTTGATTTTCTGAATAGGTTATTAGCATCTAACCGTGTTGATAGCAATTAGCTTTGGCCGCTTACTGAGCTATCTTTTTAGTGTTCTGAAGATATACTCGAGTTTTCTTATTAGAATGCCCCCCGAAAATCTAATTTTCCTTGACATTGTTTTGTGTACTTTCTGTTGAACCCCTTGTTTTACCTCATTCTTTTGATCTCTGCAGTACTACACTGACCCAGTCAGTGGTTATGAATTTCGCTCTCTGAAGGACGTGCAACGTTATATTGAATCAGGAGACATAAGTAAATGCAATGTTAGGCCAAAGAAGAGAACTGCCCAGGGTGCTTGTATTACACAGAATCAAGATTATGTGAGTTCCTCCTATTGTTTTCACTTTCTGTAGCTTGCATGTTTGTTCCATTAGAACATAGAAAGAACGTAAGTGCTATGTATGTAGGTATCCTAGTTACCATTCCTGGAACCAAGCCAATGTTTTCGAGTCGATGAGTCGACGAGTCGCTCAGGGGGGCCGACTCTAGACTAGTCTAGACTAGTCTAGACTCATGGTCGATGAGTTGACATGGCGACGAGTCGACGTGAGTTAAGCAGCAGCCAGGGGAGGAGCACAAGTGCTCAACAGCAGCAGCAGCAACAAGGGGAGGGGCACACCAGCAGCCACATCAACCAGGGGAGGAGGGGAGGAGCACAACAGCAGGAACAGCAACCAGGGGAGGGGAGGAGCACAGTAGCAGGGGAGGAGGGGAGGAGCACAACAGCAGGAACAGCAACCAGGGGAGGGGAGGAGCACAGTAGCAGGGGAGGAGGGGAGGAGCACAACAGCAGGAACAGCAACCAGGGGAGGGGAGGAGCACAGTAGCAGGGGAGGAGGGGAGGAGCACACCATAGGAGGGGAGGAGCAGAACAGCAGCAGGGGCAACCAGGGGTGGCGGCTGGAGAGGGTTCGATCGGGGGGAGGGGGTGGGGGATGATCGATCTAGGTTTCCAGGGGAGATGGGCCGGCCCATATAACAGTTGGGCTCAATTTAAGTGAGTCGCTCGACCCAGAAAGAGCGACTAGTCGTGACTAGTCGAGACTAGTCGCTCGAGTCGCTCGACTCATGCCAGGAGTCGAGTCGAGAGTTTGAGTCGAACCTGGAGCAGCGACTCATCGACTAGTCGTCGACTAGTCGCGACTAGTCGAACGACTCGAAAACAGAGAACCAAGCTCCAGCTAATCCTTCTACTCTTAATTGATACTGGCAAATTTGTTCCTCATCATGTGGCAATTCTTGGTGGTGCAGTGTGCACAACCAGCCACTCGTAAATTGCTCTTGTCCTGGTTGTTCCCTTGTAGAAAGTAGAAATGGTACTGCTGTTGTGCTGTTTGTGCATGGAGCTGGGAGTTCCGATGCGCCCTGTGGCGTAGGTCATAGACGATCATAAAGCTCCGTTACTTTCTGACTTTTAATTTCATTAGATGGATCAGATATGAAACTTTAGGAGATGCGTAAACAAAGATTTTTAGTATATGAGCCACCTTCTCTTTTTCTGACCATTGTGTTAAAATCAGATAAGAGAACATGCAAGTGGTTTAGAACTTTAGGTGACTGATATATCATAGATAAGTTGGTCTCTGAAATTTAGTTTCATTAGATAGATCATGCATTAAACTTCAGGGGATAGGTTAAAGAAAAATCTCTTATATACGTGGCTTCCTTTTTCTTTTTCTGATGATTACAACTTATTAGATTATTTTGTCAAAATCAGACAGGAAGATCATCAGAATATGCAAGACCAGGTACTGCTGATAAGGCTATTCAATGTGAATTACTAACTGAAGAAGGGATCAGGCTACCATGGGAGGAAATGCTCAAGACATATACTCAAAATACAATGTTGCCAGTGTCTGAAGTCATGAAACTGATGCAAAAATGTGCGGACAAGGTTGATCCCTCGGAACACGAGAGCGTGCAACTGGTCTCTCGACAGCGTGCTTCAAGGGGAAAGAGATCTGTTCAAAGAAAAGAACCAAATGCAGAGGTGAAAACCAAGAAGCGTAAAACCATGTCTAAAGAAAAGGTCGCCACATCTCCCACTCCCAGAGTGTCACCCCGCTTGGTTGCACGGAAGGTTAATCCTGAAGTTAACACTGAGCCTCAAGATGAGCCGACCATTGTAAATCTTGCCAATCAGGTAAAGCCTACTGAAGAAAAAACTGCGGATGTACGAAAAGTTAATCCTGAAGGAAACACTGAGCCTGAAGATGGACCTACCAGGGTAAATCTTGTCAATCAGGAAAAGCTTATTCAACAAAAAACTGTGGATGTGAGCCAGGCAGACACTGTCATTCAAATGCAAACCAAGCATGGGAACACTGCCAATCAGTTACAGTCGAGGCAAACAGATGCTGCCGTTCCAGTGCAGATCAATTATGAGGGCACTGTCAATCGGTCACAGCTGTGCCAAGCAGACCCTGTCACCCAAATCCAAGCTGATACTGTCGTTCCAACAGTGCAGACCAATCATGTGGGCGCTGTCAGTCAGTTATGGTTGAGCCAGGCAGCCACTGCCAATCGAATACAGACCAATCAGGAGAGTACTGCCAGTCGGTTACAGTCGAACCAAGCAGAGAATGCCAATCACATACATGGTATGCAGAAATACACTACCAACTACTCACAGCTGAGAAAAGCAGACACTACGCATCAGAAACAGACTAATCAGAAAAATACTGCCAGTCAGGTACGTTCGAGCCAAGAAAAGTCGCCCTTTCAAAAGCAGGCTGGACAGAAATACGTTGCCAATTACTCACAGTTACCACAAAGCCATGGAAGCACTGTGAATCACATACAAACTAATCAGCAACACACTGCCAATCAGATTCAGTTACAGTCAAGCCAGGCAGACACAGCCAACGTTTTACGAGCTACAAAGGAATTCTTTGTGAATCACTCACTGCTGAGGCAAGCAGGTGTGAACCACATGCAGAGTAACCAGGAGGACACCGCCATTCGATTACAATTATGTCAAGCCGACACCCTGAAGCAAATGCAAACTGTGCAGGGAAATAGCACTGATCGGTCACAGCTGGTCCAAGGTTTACCTGTTAATCAAACACAAACTATTCAGGAATACTTCACTAAGCACTCGCAGCCGAGCCCAGTAAATACTGTGAATCAAATGCAGATTGGCCAGGAAAACACCGCCAATCAACTACGATTCAGTCAAGCTAGCTCTGTCAATAAGGCACAAAGTGTGCAGGAAAATACCACCAGTCGATCACAGCTGATCCAGGGTTTAACTGTCAGCCAAATACAGGCTATTCGGGAAAACAATACCAGATACTTGCAGCCACGTTATGCTGAAAATCCTATCCAACAATCTGGTTGCTCTCCGGCTCCTGAGTGGGGACATGGAGCACCTGCCATGGGCTTCTGGAATAATAATGCTGAACATCAGAAGTCGTCGGTTCCGATGCAAATAGACGCAGCACCCATTGCAACCTCCTCGGCAAATGTTGAACCGCAGTATGCGCCTGCCCCAGAACCTGTTTTGCCAACACAGACTGCGGTGCCTCGAGGTGCTGACCCATCTGGGTTCGCCCTGCCATCATTTGGAAATTCCTGGTCAGACCCATGTATCGAGTTCGCGTTCAAGACCCTCACAGGTGACATCCCTGTTCTGGATCCAACTGTCGCGGACTACTTTCCTCTGCAGCAAGACTTGAATAAAGTCGCACCACCAGATTACTCTGCTCCCTCCAACGATACTAGAAACCATACACAACATGTCAACCAAAGCAGCCACCACTCGGCCCCAAGGCCATCAAATGGGTTCTACAATGGTGGCTGGTTCCCTCCCCAGTGACGCCCTGGAAGGCTGAATGGACGAACCGCTTGTGCTTTGCAAAAAGGTTGATGTTCCGCTTGTACTTGCAAAAAGGCTGTGATGTTCAGAGAGGAATGCCCAAGCGACCGAGCTCGAAGCAGTAGTCTTTGTGATCCTTCTGTGATATATTTTGTGAAAGGGCTGTAGATTTTTCCAACTTTGTTAGACATTGTGTACATCCCACCGGGTGCCTCTTGTCATAGGATCAGAATGGCTTCATAGATGCGGTGCCGTTGTAGATGATATAGCTGTGTTTTTGTTTCATGTTTTATTCTTCTTTCTTTCTGTGTAGTTGCCCGGTAAATCTCATTTGATGTATCATCAGGGCCAACTCGCTAACACACCGTTGCAAGCACCATAGTTTGACTTATCTTTGCAAGTGTTTCTGATATGCGGATAATAAATGGTGGCCTGAATCGACAGCGTTTTCCTGCAAGTTCCTGGACCAGTCTCTTGGATACAATTTGTGTTCATGGTTAGGAAGCAAATACCATTGCCAGTATCTAATATTCCTTCACTAAAGTGCATTTTCATATGATGGATAGATGCCTGCCTGGGGCAGTTGTCCCTTGCTCATTGTTTTAGTGTCTGGAACACTTCATTTCACTTCTAAAGTTCACATCTGTGAATGATACACCGTGAATTGGTGTCTTTGAAGTTTTGCTTCGTGTTCTAGTACGAATTAGTTCTTCATGATGCTCCGATTCACAGCACAGCTCCTGTCCAAAGCTTACCAATTAAATTCTCAGCAAAAGTATAACCGAAATGATCGATGCTATGGACCACAATAAGTATCAGTGGCAGTCATACAAACTACAGAAAAATGAGCACCATCAGTCAGTTAAAATCTTTAGTGCGATTTGCACGGCTCATCTATGCTTCAGAGATTCTGCAGTCCTCACACATTGTATCACAAAGCGGGCAGCAGTACATCACACATAACATGTACAGTATAACAATTGTCATAAAAGGTCCACGATAACACAAAATGAGAAAGACATGGGCACCTCTTCAGCACACCGAATCTAGTCGCGGCATCAACGACTCAACACACAAAGGGATCTGTCAGATCCAAATCACGGACGTGGCAGATATCCGAAAAACCCCGAAGACATCTATCGTCCGTGAAGTGAAACTCAGCGCCCCTTGATGCCCTCTTCTCCACCTGAAGCAACCTCATCTGTCTCGCGATGAACTCCCCGTCGGTGGTTTTCACCTGAAACGTCATTGACTCTAGCGCTCTCGCGTTCAGTACAAAGAATGTGGCGAAGTTGACCTCGGACAGACCTCCCCGGTAGGATTCCAACACTATTGTCTTCAGATGAACATCAAGGCATGTGATATCAAGATCTCGATGTTTGCGACGCCAGCAATTCTTCGGCCCTTTTTGCCTTGACATTGACCGGAAAAGAGCATTGCACTGAGAAACAATTGACAACTTCAAAAGTTAGAACAATGCAAGTATATCAAAGGCAATGCTGAACAGTATGAATTGTCAATGAAGATTGAAGATTGGTCACCTCATTCTGCATGTACAGCTTCTCCAGGCAGGGAAAGAGTCTGAGGAAGTCAATAATCATATCCAGACTAAAAAAGCGCACTCTAAAAGCCAAGATCTTGACGGTGCGCGCCATCGTTGTCGGGCTATCAGCACCTACATGCTTTTTACGAAACATGAAGCACAATATCAGGCCAGCCGACATGCGATCTCACTAAACAAAGCAAATGCAGCTTAATTAGAAGTACGTACGTCGACGATCCTGTCGAAGCTGCAACGATCGTTGTGAACGATGCAGAAGGTCTCCAGCTTAGGCGCGTCGATCACCGACACTCACAGGTCATCCCGTAGATTGAGATGGAGCAGCCTTTCAAGAGACGGGGCCTTCTCTATCACGAGTTCGTCCAAGTTGGGCATGCCCATGGAGTTTGAACCAACGAGAGCGACGACGCCGATGCTTCTGATCCTAGGGGAGCTGATCCGGGCGCGACGGACTCCGGAGATGTACCAAAGCAGCACGCACTCCATGGCGGGGCACGCAAGAATGAGGCTGCCCAGTGCGCCCTCCGAGATGACGACCTTGACGAGTGCGAGGCGCTTGAGCTGGGGGAAATGAAGCGATCGGACGGCGTCGTCGGGGAGGTGGCATAGTTCGAGTTTGACAAGGCGGAGCGTGGCGGCGAACCGGGAGGTGGTCGCCGGCAAGCGCGAGAGGAACCCTGTTGATTGGTTGTTGAACTCGAGCTCCTCGAGGTTGTCGAGGGCGGGCGATCGGAGCCAGGCTTCCAGCTTGGCGGCCTTGCGGCCGTTCCTCCAGGGCACGCAGAGGCGGCGCCCGGGGCCCGTGTGGGCGGCGAGGATGCGCGAGACGAGGCGATCGAGATCGCGGTGGTGGGTTGGGATTGGGAGGAGGCCGCCGCAGTCGAGGTTGAGAGGGGCGGAGCGCCAGAGGTGGCGCCACCGGGACGCGAGGACCTGGGTGCGGGCGCCGTCCTTGGTGGGGAGGAGGGAGACGATCTCGCCCAGGACAGCGTCGGGGACCTGGCTGATGCGGTCCTCGGTGGCCCCTTCGCCTTCGCCTTCTCCCGCTCCGGGCTGCGGCCCTTGGTTGCCGGCGGCTCTGCCTCCCGCCGCCGCCCGCTTCCTCTTCTTCCTGCCAGAACCAGGTCCGCGTCCGCCCGCCTCCATCTCCATGGCCGTCGATCTGTGTGGGAGGAGGGTAGCCTCGTCGGCGGCGGCAACCGCTGAAGTAGCCCCTGGAGGATACAGTACTTCTGTGGACCGCCACCACGCGGAGGTGTCCATGTTGGGCCTGGGCTCAGTCTGTGTGGTGGCCGGGCCGTGGGCCGTTTTCACGTGGTAGCAATGTGGCTCACCACAGCACAAAAAGAAGAAGAAGCAAGTGTGACTTGTCTCAAAAAAAAAAAAAGAAGCAAGTGTGACGCATTGCGCTTAAAAAGGAAAGCTAGTGTGGCACATTCTCTACCAAAAAAGAATGCACCGCTAAAAAATTCAAAAGAATAAAGATGCAATATAGTATGAGTATGGTCTTCAGTTATTTTCTGTTTTGTCTCAAAAAACGTTGTTTTCTGTTTCTACATAAATAGTTGCTTTCTTTTTTCACTCAACAAATATTTGTTTTTTTAAAGAAAGATATCAAAGGCATCTTAGATATGATAATAATCAAGGAAAACGTCCAGTACCATGGAAAGGCACCTGGACGTAAAATGACCAGTAAAAAAATAAAATTACATTACGAACACGCTAGCCTTCTTCCTCCAATTGATTGCGGCCCGCCAAAAACTTAAAATTACACAGAACCAACAGTAAGCGAAAGAGATACTTGCAAACTCCCTCACCATAATAGGCTTTAAAGACCGCAATAGCCACTTGCCGTTTGAGACGAGATCTAGAAATTGTTGAAGAAACATTGACTGGACCATCACTCTCTTGCGGGTTGAAGTACGAGTTTACAATAATAGCCACTTGCCGCAATAGCCACTTGCCGTTTGAAGTACGAGCTTACAATAATATCAAATGCCTTGATAACATTCTTCGAGCCAAAATCAGGTCCGGGTCCGCCCGCCTCCCTCTCCATGGTCGTCGATATGTGTGGGAAGGGGAGAAGACAAGGGTAGCCTCGGCGGTGGCAGCAACCGCTAAAGTTGCTTGATCGGTTCCTCGCCAGCATGTTATGGAAGTGTGTATTATGTGTATGAATTCGAGGCATCACATAACCACACTCTTGCTCAAGGAATCATGACCCAGTACTTGAGATCCCAGAGAAAAGTAACAGAAGCACATATAGCAAATGCCGAGGTTGCAAAGTCAGTAGGCATTTCAAATAAAGCAACATTCGATTTGATGGCCAAGGAAGCATGTGGAAGTGAAAACCTTGGCTTTATACGTGAAGATTTGAAAAATCGTTTGTACTCAAAGAGAACAATAAAAGCAAAGCATGGTGACACAGGGGGAGTATTAGAGTACATGGAGAAGAAGGTCTCAGAAGATGTCAACTTCTTCTATTCAATTCAAGTTGATGAAGATGAGTTGATAACTAATATTTTTTGGACTGACTCGAAAATGGTATCAGACTACGCATTATTCGACGATGTTATATGCTTTGACACCACATACAGGAAACTAGATGATGGACGCCCATTTGGTTTGATTGTTGGGGTGAATAATCATCAAAAAACTGTTGTCTTTGGCGCCGCACTTCTCTATGATGAAACTGCTGCAAGTTTTGCTTGGCTTTTCAGAACTTTCCTAAAAGTTATGTCTAGGAAACATCCATGTACAATTCTCACCGATGAAGATGCAGCAATGGCAAAGGCAATCCGTAAAGTGTTCCCTCATTCTCACCATAGACTTTGCGTCTGGCATATGAATCAAAATGCTTGCAAGCATCTCGCTGGAGTTGTTGATGAATATAAGAAATTCAATGTTGATTTTCAACATTGTATATATGATATAGAAGAGGAAGATGAATTTGTAAGTGCATGGAATAAAATGATTGACAAGTATGGACTAGGTGACAATGCATGGTTGCAAAGGCTATTTGAGAAGAAAGAACAGTGGGCACTAGTATATGGTAAAAATACGTTCTCTGCCCACATGAGCACTACCCAATGAAGTGAAAGCATGAACAATGAACTAAAGAGGTACATTAGTGTTAAATATGACATGCTTACTTTCTTTGAGCATTTTGAACGGCTAGTTTCAGATAAAAGATGTGAAGAGGTGAAGTATGACTTTAAAGCAACACAAACTACTCCAAAGTTGAAGGCTGAATCAAGCCATATGCTAACACAAGCTGCAGCTACATATACTCCAGCAATATTCAAGATGTTTCAATATCAAGTGCTTCGGACTCTGAACTACGACACATTGCTTTGTGATGAAAGTGACACAGAGTTGAGGATTTATATAGTAAAATTTCATGGCACACAACGAGAGCATGTTGTTAGATTCATTCCAAAAGAAGAAAAGGTTAGTTGCAGCTGCAAAAGGTTCGAGTTTTCTGAAATCCTTTGCTCTCATTGCTTAAAGGTACTTGATATTAATAATATCAAGCATATCCCTGGAGAATATATCTTGAAAAGATGGACAATTGATGCCAAAGTTCTAGATATAACAAGCAAATGCAACCGCATGAGAACCTAAAAGCAAGAATGTCCAATCGCTACAAGGAACTATGCAGAATGTTCTTGAAAATAGCTGCTCGTGCCGCTGAGTCAGAAGACTCATACAATAAGGCTGCTAAATTTGCAGAGCAATTAGCACAAGGTGTGGAGAAATGCTTGAAGATTAGAGCTGATCCAGATTTGGGAGACTCATGTACTAAAGAAGGTGCATATTATATTAATAATAATTTCCTAGACTATTGACAAACAAAGACTGATATTTACCATTACAGTGGCAGCAGGAGTGAACATCCCCTGTAGCAGAATTTCAAAACACAATGATGGGCTTGCAAAGCCAAAAGGTATGAAGGTCAAGGAGAAGACTGTCAAAGGATCAAAAAGGCCCGTTGGTGGATTTGAGAAAGCAACTTCAAAGAAGACAAGGAACACAGATGATATTGCACAACTAGAGCCTCATGGCACCTCAAAGGTATTATACTTCGTCGCTTTGTGTCCTATAAAACCTTCAACATTATTGACCTTTCATATCATTTTTCATAGCCCCCTTCGGAGAAAGCAACTTCAAAGAAGAAAAAGAACAAAAAAGATATTGTACAACTACAACCTCATGGCCTCTCAACGGTATAACGATGTTGCTTGTTTCTTATAAAACACTCAATTGTATTGACCTTTCTCTATCATTTTCAACAGGGTCCTTTGGAACTTTTCGGTAACCAAATGGGTGCATATCAATTACACTACAACACTATCCTAAATGCTTCAATGCAACCATCAATTGGTAATACCATCCCGATGCCACCGCATACCCAACAACTGTTGGCGGGATTCCAACCATACGACACAACAGTGGTAGAAGCAGTCCACTCTTTCAAGTTTACGATTTTTTTAAACTTCATTGAAACTGAACTTTGCTACTTTGTGCACTGACCACATGTCCACCTATTTACAACAGCAGAACTCTGCTCAGCCAACACCTATCCTAAATGCTACAATGCAGCCATCAGCTGGTCCGAGCTTCCCGATGCAACCACAAACCCAAGCACCGCACAACACTCCAGTGGTACAACATTCCACCCTTTCGAGTTTTCCAGTTTTTAAACTTCACTGAAACTGATAGTTGCTACTTTGTGCACAGGGTCATCCGATAAACCACAAGTACACCTTTTTACAACAACAGAACTCTGATTTGAATCCCTGCCTGATAGAGGCCATTGGAGCCTCTAACTATAGTTCGATGACAGGAGAAAATCAAGGCTTCCTTCTTCAACAGAAGGCGACATCTATTGTAAATGCTACAATGCAGCCATCAGTTAGTCACACCATCCTGATGCCACCACAGACCCAAGACCCACACTATACTCCAGTGGTATAACATTCCATGCTTCCAAGTTTTCCAATTTCTCAAATTCAATGAAACTGAAATTGCTACCTTTCTGCCCAGGGTCATCCGACAAATCACATGTCTACCTATTTACAGCAGCAACACTCGGCGCAGAATCCCTCAGTGCAAAGGACCATTGGAACCT